>NC_057391.1:68727339-68759392 GCF_019320065.1 Cervus canadensis
TTTCAATTTCTTAATATGGTGTATTACATTGATTGATTTGCGGATACTAAAGAATCTTTGCATTCCTGGGATAAAGCCCACTTGGTCATGGTGTATGATTTTTTTAAATATGTTGTTGGATTCTGTTTGCTAGAATTTTGTTAAGGATTTTTGCATCTATGTTCATCAGTGATATTGGCCTGTAGTTTTCTTTTTTTGTGGCATCTTTGTCTGGTTTTGGAAATAGGGTGATGGTGGCCTCATAGAATGAGTTTGGAAGTTTACCTCATCCTGCAAATTTTTCTGGAAAGTTTGAGTAAGAATAGGCGTTGCGGGCTAACTCTAAATTTTTGGTAGAATTCAGCTGTGAAGCCATCTGGTCCTGGGCTTTTGTTGGCCTTGGAAGATTTCTGATTACAGTTTCGATTTCCTTGCTTGTGGATGTGGTCTGTTAAGAGATCTTCTATTTCTTTGTGGCTTCAGTTTTGGAAAGTTATACTTTTTCTAGGAATTGTCCATTTCATCAAGTTGTCCATTTTATTGGCATAGAGCCTGCTGGTAGTAGTCTCTTAATGATCCTTTGTATTTCAGTGTTGTCTGTTGTGATCTCTCCATTTTCATTTCTAATTTTGTTAATTTGGTTCTTCTCCTCCTTTGTTTCTTAATGAAGTCTTGCTAATGGTTTGTCAATTTTGTTTATTTTTTCAAAAAACCAGCTTTTAGCTTTGTTGATTTTTGCTATGGTCCTCTTTAGTTTCTTTTGCATATTTTCTGCCTAAATTTTTAAGATTCTTTCCTTCTGCTAACCCTGGGTTCTTCATTTCTTCCTTCTCTAATTGCTTTATGTGTAGAGTTAGGTTATTTATTTGGTTTTTTTCTTGTTTTCTTGATGTAAGCCTGTAATGCTATGAACCTTCCCCTTAGCACTGCTTTTACAGTGTCCCATAGGTTTTGGGTTGTTGTGTTTTCATTTTCATTCATTTCTATGCATATTTTGATTTCTTTTTTGATTTCTTCTATGATTTGTTGGTTATTCAGAAGCGTGTTATTTAGCCTCCATATGTTTGAATTTTTAATAATTTTTTTTCCTGTAATTGAGATCTAATCTTACTGCACTGTGTCAGAAAAGATGACTGGAATGATTTCAATTTTTTTGAATTTACCAAGACTAGATTTTTGGCCCAGGATGTGATCTATTCTGGAGAACTTAACAGTGTTTTAATAGAGAAACTGAGGTGCTGGGAAAGTGACCAAACTGAACTAGCCGGTATTTATTGGATCAAGATTAGTCCAGCATTCAGGCCAGAAGAATGTTAATCTCCTCTCAAAAGATGTGTTCATCTGCTACTTTTGCTTGCAAGCTAGGTGATACTTTCCAAAGCAAAACTAAGATGTACAAATTAAAAATGCTTTTCCTCATGATTTGTGAATTCTGTTGATTTTTAAGATCATAGGAGGTTATCATGATTCTCACACATTTAACAGATTAATAAGAAGAATTATTGTGTCTGACTCTTCGTGACCCCATGGACTCCAGCTTGCCAGGCTTCCCTGTCATTCACTATCTTCTGGAGTTTGTTCAATTAAAAAGAATATTACTACATAAAATTGGGGAGTCTTTGGACAGCATCTCCACATATAAGTGCTCACATATTTCAAAGTAAACCATATAAATGGTTTTCTTGAAAAACATGGGCTCTTTGGTTTCAAGACTAAGTCCTGGGAACGGATAGGGTAGGTGTTGAGGAAGTAGCAATGACTTCTCCCAAAGGGAATGTCTTAGAGGAAATTTTGATGCTTTACACATTTTCCTCTGATATGCATAGCATTCGGAGGAAACCAGTAAAGTTCTTTCTTGGAAAGGAACTCAGATGTGTGTTGCTGCCCTGCATCTAGCTTGTGATCAGTAGCCTGGAAATGACCTGTGGAATATTCCAGGCCTACTCTTGGAGTTTGTAATCTGATTTGGGAAAGCAAGACTTTTTGTGCAAAACATAATTAGAAGACAAAGCAGTACCAAGTATAAGCCAGAACTAAGATGTGAGGTTTCCATTGAATTCTTAGGACCTGGGAGTGGCTCTGAACTCCAGGTGTCCTTGGGCTTTTCAGAGACTTCCCTTTAGATGGCTCAGGTTTCTTCTCCAATGGGGAGAGCAGGTAACTGGATAAGACCCGTAGGTGTGGCTGAAAGTTCCGGTTCAAGTCAGCCTTGGTCTCCCTCCATCTCCCCTCCCCTCGCCCCTCCCCGCCCCTCCCCTCTGAAATTGCTATTGTGTAAGGTATTACTAATGCTGGCAAGGATTTGTGTTTAGCCATTTGCCAAGCATATCCCTTCCTGGGTTGGGGCTATAAACTCTACTCCTTCCTGCCATAAACTATTCCTCATCACCCCCTCCCAGTAGTACCCGTGTCCCCTTCACATATTCTGCAAGGCTGCATGTTCCTTCAGCATCCACTGCAACAACTCTTGCTACTTGTTCATCCCAGGTAGTAACTCTGGCAAAGGAGGGACATTACTATCTCTTCGCAGTAGCCTCTCTTCAGGGAACTGCCTCAGTGATGGGATCTAGTCCCATTAGTCAGAAGAGCCCTGGGTTTCCTTTCAGGGAGCTAGTAGCCACAGCAGGACAGGTTAGGGTTCTCGTTGTCCCTTATTTACACTGTCCCCATTGTCTCCAGCAATGATGGCAGCAACCACAGCTGGCCTTTCCTAGTGCCCTGTAATGTTAACAGAGCTGCACTCTATGAACCTGTTTGTTGGTATTGGTGCTGTGTGTCCAACATAAACCTGGTAGGATCTGTCGACCAGGATCCCCATCCAGTCCACAGCTGCCCCAATTGTCCTTAGATTCCTCCTGCTTAGGAGGGAGCTGTGCTCTGATTCTTCCTTATTGGAAATCTTTCCATCCTCATCTTTGTGCACATGCCCTGCAACTAGCCAGCCAGTAAGGAGCTTCTGCCTGCCTACCCTGACCCCAGCTTGCAGGCTCTCAGAATCCCCATGACTCGCTGATGCTATTGGTGATCTTGCAGCTGGAGAACCTTTATTTCCTTGTTGTATTTCTGTGGTTGGGAAGCCAAGCTGCCCTGGCAGGTGGTTTTCCATGGGTCAGTTGCACTTGGCTCTCTGCAGTGGGGGGCCTGTGTTGTTAAAGGAGGATTCAGCTTGTTGATCACTTTGTTTCCCCTGAATCATCAAGTCCAGGTATGACGTTGTACCCAGCATCTCTTCTCTGTTGGACCTAGGCCTGATGGCCAGAAGGTCCCTGGCCACCAAGGGGCTGTCATCTCTTTGGTGTCTTTGTCCCAAGCCCTCCACTCTGCCTCCTGCTCTCCCACGGGATGCTGCCAGGCATCTTGTAGGAAGTGTTTTGACAAGAAGGATCGGTGAGAGTTTTTTCTTGGCAACTATAAAATAAAAGTACTGTGAGGAGCTCCTAAATAAATTTGTGCTGCTTCAGCCAGGGAATTTCAACCCTCCTGGAAGTGTAGGGGAAATGGAATGAAAAAAAAAAAAAATGTGGAAGGCTCAACTGCCAGTTTGATGGCTCATTCATTTGATGGTCCTCAGGAGGTGTGTGATCCACACAGGGTGGACATCAGCCAAACTCACTGCCTCTTGCATTTGTCCAGAGAGTCAGGGAGTGTTTCCTTTGTGCTTCTTTTTTTCCCTACCGTCAGACAAGGCAGGGGGAAATTTCTCAGGCCCTTTGCTCAAGTTGGTCCTGTGTGTACACAGGGGTGATGGTGGAAACAAGCTGCCTGCTATGGAGCCCAGCACCTGGCCTGAGGGGGTTCGTTTGTGAGTCTCTGGCCCTGTTTTAAAGGGGGTGTAATAGCCAGCCTTGCCACAGAGTCATTTATTATGATTATTTCCCATCTCAAGTAGCTGTTGGGAAGAAATAGGAAAAGGTAGAGGGAAAAGAGCCACAAAGGTGCTTCTAACATTTTCTGGGCTGGAAATTGTTGTATTGTTTTTCATTCACTAGAAAATAAGTTATTTTACATCCACTCTCATAATGATGAATGTTCATGCTTCATATATTAGTTCTTAAGCCAGTGTTGCAATAGATCTGCCTCACAAACACCAGCTAGAATGTCACTTTATGAGGACAAATGGCATGGGGACCTCATTTAATAATTCAGAACGTTGCTTCATTTAGCAGGTGCCTCATTCTCATCTTTAAGTTGGTTAAGACTTTAGGGACATATCATGGAGCGTTTGAAAATATCAATGCCATTCATGATAATTATGTACATGTGAGACACTTTAAATAATTTCATTGGTTAAAAAAAATGAGCTTCTGACAACAGGTCAGAATTCTGAGTCCACAAATGTTCATGTTCCCTAAGGAAGTAAGGTGATTTTTTTTCAACATGCCCTTGCAACCTGGTTTCCAGAATAAGTCCTTTCCATTCCTACCAGTAGATCACTTTCCCTACACATCTTCCTTGGGAATTATAGCCTGAAAGAGTAGAGAGACTAAAGAAAAGGATTAAAGCCAAAATATGTAAATACATATCTTAAGACTTTTTCCTGGCTATCAAAGTAATACATAATTCCTACAAAAAATTTAGAAAGTACATAAAAGAAAAAATCATTCATGAACATATCACCTAGACATGTAATCTTTTAGCTTTTCCCAACTTCCTTTCCCTCCTGTCTTTCTTCCTTCCCTCTCCAATAGTTGTAACATAATTAAAAGAATATTGAAAGTAAAATTTTGTGTTCTGCTTTTTCATTTAGAATTGTATCATCCTGTAAATAAGTCATGAAACCCAGCAGCTATAAAAAGATTGATAGATTTGATTATATAAAAAATATGAAAGTTATCATAAACAGAACAAAACAAGCTGAACAATAATATTTGCAACCAATATAACAAATTTCTGCTGTCCATTATGTGTAATGAATCTCTACAATATAATCCAAAAAGCAACTCAAATTTTAAGACGGATAAAACTTGTGAGTAGGCAACAGACAGAAGAAATACAAATGGCCATTAACCATATAGATTTTTTTTAAAGTTTAATCTCAATAATCAAGAAATGAAGGTAAAACAGTGAGATCATTTTCCCCTAGCAAATTGGCAAGGATAAAAGGGTGATTACATCTAACTTGAATATGGAAGGTAAATGGATGCTCTTGTACACTATTGGTGGGAGTATAAATTGGTGCCAGCTTTTTAGAGGGCAGTTACTCAACGTCTATTTAAATTTTAAACATTTGTACACTTTAACACAGCATTTCCACTTCTAAAAATTTAACCCTCCTACAAGAGTGCAAATAATGTTCATTACTCCATGGACACATGGAGTAATGTGTTTAAAGATGCAAGCAATTAGAAACAATCTACATGTTTATGGAAAAGGACCTAATTAAATTATGGAACATCTTTATAATGGAATTTTATGTAACCATTACAAAGAATGAGGCAGATCTACAGGATATAGAAATATGTCCAAAAGTTCATTAAGTGAGAAAAAAGTTACTTCATAACATTTGTTAGTGTGGCATTAAGGAAAGATTGTATGACTAAAAACCTTTTCTTGTTTTCTCCATAATTTTTTTCAGGAATGATGGAATTTAAGACAATGAAAATAGTACTTGTATAATCACAAAAGAAAATCATTTTCAAAAGACAAAATTTCTGTCATAAGCATTTCCCTGCATTTATTTGTCCTTCATTACACCTCATACAACTTTAATAGCCTTCATAAAATTCTGTCATGGATATACCATAATTTATTTAGCTATTCCCCTCTTAATAAATAATTTAGCTTGCTTCCAAAATTTGCTCTGTTATGCACAATACAGCAACAAACATCTTTGTAAAGTAAAAAACCTAAGTCTACACTCCCCAAAGGATCCCTTCATGTAGCAGAGGTTGAGAGTTTAACCTAGAACGAATTCATGAAATGGTTTTGAACATGAAAGGGTAACATTTTCTAAGCCTTTTAAATCTTAACAGGACTACATTTGGTTCATTGGAAGCAAAACAGTTGGCTCTTTCCTTCCTGGTACCCAGTTATGCTACCCACCCTGACTATAATTTATCTCACTGGAAAAGATCCTGATGCTGGAAAAGATTGAGGGCAGGAGGAGAAGGAGGTGACAGAGGATGAGATGGTTGAATGGCATTATCGACTCAATGGACATGAGTTTGAGCAAGCTCAGGGAGATAATGAAGGACATGGAAACCTGGCATGCTGTAGTCCATGGGGTTGCAAAGAGTTGAACACAACTGAGTGACTGAACAACAAAGTGTTTGTGCTCTGAGTGTGAAAATGACCAGGGATGTTATCCTCAGGATGCTCTTTCCAAAGCTTCATCCCAAGCCTTTGCCTTTCCATTCCATTCTCTCTCCCCAGGTGAACTCATCCACACCCAACTAATGACTCTTCATTTTCTATCCCTGGCCTGGCCTTTCATCTAAGCTCTAGCAGTGTATATTCAGCTGCCCATTAAACATGTCTACTCAGATGTCTAAAAAATACCTCAATATGTCCAAAATAAATTCTTTAAGCCAGAACATGCTCATACGTTCTTTTTTTACCTTCTGCATCTTTCCATTACTAAATCCTATTACTTTCTTCCCCTGGTAGTTCTCCGTCTGTCTAGTTCTCTTTACATTACTGCCCCACCCTGGCCCAGACCACCATCAGTTCTTTTCTGAATACTCCAGTAGCTTCCCAACTGGTCTCTTCATGTTCTGTCTCTTCCCCTCTGACCTGTTTTCCTTGTGGCTGGAGGGGCTTGTTGTAAAATCAGATTAATGCCATCCTTCTCCTGTTTAAGACCTTTCAATATTTTTCTTTTCTTTTTTTCCCTCTTGGACCAAAGACTGAAATCCTCACTGGACCCTGCTGTATGAGGTCCTGCTCTTTCCTGTCTCCTTTAATCTTCTGAGCCCCTTGCATATTGCCTGGCTCGTGGATGGTACCCAGAGATTTGTTGGATGAATGAATGGCTGAATGTCTTCTGTTAGGTAACACACAAATGGCATTACTATAACAGGTGATAAAACCACATTTTAGGCTTTTGCTTTTTCAGTGACGTTTTAGAATTCTTTTACCAATTTAATACAATTGGCCCTGCTTCAAAAAGCTGTCAAGTTTTTATAAACCCAGATATTTAAAACACAAACTAACCCTAAATGGTTTTGTTTTGAGACTAAGATCATAATCCAAATTCACTCTCTTGGCAAATGCCACCTCTTAACTCTTGCCTACATGTCAGCTTTTCTTCCTTAGAAAAGGGTAGAGAGTTATCGTTATAGTATTTGACAACTAGAAAGAGATTTGCTCTGTGATCCCCTACTCCTGTACCTTCAAGATTGGATGAAATCCAATCAACTCCTCCATGCAAAAGTTAAGAACCAAACAAAGAATTTATTTTTCTAGAATTTTGATTATGCATTTAATAATGTGTCACATGTCCTTTTGGCATAAATCAGTTTCAGGATATTTGTTAATTTTCAGATGGTTCTTGTTTCAGTTGATGAAGTTCTTTCAGGAAACAGCCTACTAGGAGAATTAGCCAGTGACACAGTAGCACTGTATGGAAGAGAGGGTGCCTATTGTGGTGGGTTTGGAGCCCAGGCCTTAGAAGGGAGGTGAGCAGAACTGAATTCAAATCCTGACTTTATCCCTGGCTCACTAAATGACGTTGATGTAGACCTTACTTCATAGGGTTGAAGGTAAAATAAGAATGTGGATGAAGCACTTAGCATTTAGTGAACATTCAGTGTATGTTACTACTACTGACACTAATTGTTGTTGTTGTTATTTTGTTATCATCATCTACAGAAGGTTTTTTCAGGCACACACACACACCCAAATAAGCAAACAGACAAAAAGCAATATACTTACAATAGTATATTGACTGTATATTTTAAGATAACTAATACCAAAGTTGTACTCTATCTAAAAAATAGTCTTTTAGATTTAGATATTGAAATATGGATAGATGAGACGATTTCATATTTTGGATTTGCTTCTAGATCCGACAAAAAAGATGGGTCAAGAAGGCAGTAGAAGTACAGTTGAAACACGATTGGGCAGATAGCTGTATTTGCTGTGTGATCACTACAGGAGATGTTATGTTATTCACTATTCTTCCATATAAGTTTGAAATGTTCCATGATAAAATTTTTTTAGATACATTAAAAATAGCTTCTGAATAGCCTCTTAGATGCATTGTTGTTCAAGGAGCCAGTCTCAACTCACTGGTCTTTATTTCTTTTGGAAGAATAACTGAGTCCAGAGATCTAAGCAGTAAGACTCCTGTCATTCTGTTTTATGACTCTCAGAATAGCTCGTGGTGAAAACAAAACAAATACAATTTCTGAATTTCCTTTGTTTTCAACCACTTCAGAATCCTCTCTGAAACCACTGTGGGCATTTTAAGTAACCCTCATTACCCTGGCAAGAACAATGTACCTTTCAGACCATCAGGGAGGATAAAATAACTCTTTCTACCCTTCTGTGCTTGCATAACAAAGGTAGAGCTATTAAATACCACTGCTCAATAAGCTAATGAATGATGAGGCCATAATTGTGTATTTGGTGTTTTAGGATCTGAGCCTGTGCCCTGTATGAACTTGTAATCTTCGTTGTGGAGCCTTGTTAACTTCGGCTGCTGACTTAAATGTTGGCTGGGGAGGCTGAGGAAGTCCAAAGCCAAAAACTGACCTCTCTGCCTATTTCATATTCAATTCAGGAGTCAAAGAGTGACTTTTTTTTTTTGCTTTGGTTTTTTTGTTTAAGTGAAGATAGCTATTTACCCTTAGAGTGGAAGCTGACAATAGCCACAAATGGCTCTGTGTTCTCCTCTTTCATCTGTGTGTGAGCTGAGGGAAAGGATTATGCTTGGGTCCTCTCTGCTTTATAATTGCCCCTCCTAAAGTGGTGTCTTTTCCCCTAAAGCAGAGAATTTGAATTTATTATATTTCGGGGCTCTTTCTTTCACCCCTGGAATCTCTCTCCAAGAGGAAAAGCACATGGATTTTTGTAGGTTTAATTACTTTGGCACAAGGGTTCCAGTGAAGTTTATGGAACTTCATTCCTTCCCCCCAAAATAAAATAGGCTCTGAATTGGCTGGTGCAACTCATTGTGACCCATCCAAAATGCCTCTGTTTATCTCTTTGGTCAGCATCTTGTGCCAGGTGTGCGCTGAGGCCAGGGAGCAATAAGGCTCAGCCCCAGCCAAGGGGTGAGACAGGTGTATAGACAGAGTCTTCTGGAATGCAGTGAAAGTTGTCAGTCATAGAGCTGTGAACTGGGTGCTCTGGGGGCAGAGCTGACCATCTGGGGACATTGGCACAGACCTCACAGTAGAGGTATGAGACGTTTGGGCTGAGGGCAGAACTGAATCCTCAGGTTATCTTATGCTCTTAATCAAACCCCCTTATTATTTCTAGTTGAGAGTTTTGTCCTGTTAGGTAGTTCAGTTCAGTTGCTCAGTCGTGTCCGACTCTTTGCGACCCCATGGACTGCAGTACACCAGGCTTCCCCGTCCATCACAAACTCCTGGAGCTTACTCAAACTCATGTCCATTGAGTCAGTGATGCCATCTAACCGTCTCATCCTCTGTCGTCCCCTTCTCCTCCCGCCTTCAATCATTCCCAGCATCAGATCTCAGGTAGTACTTGGTATGAAACCAGCAATGGCATTTCCCTCAAGGCTGGTCCAGTTCTGAAAATGCCTAAAAGCAGACTGCAAAGTCAGGACTGAGGTGTAGAACTGGCCTCTGTGCCCTGGGGCATCCTATGACCAGGCCAAGTCACATCCCTAGGGCCGCTCAGTTCCTTGTCCTGAGCAGCGGGGCCGTGTCCCAAGACTTCTCTCAGCAGAGGGCATTGTGATGGGCAGCATATGAAACTGATGACAAAGCGCTTTTCCCTCCCTGAACAAGTCCTGATACCTGTGACGGCTGCTGAGTAAGAGGCAGTCAGACCTCTTAGCTGGGACGTTAGTCACAAGCTCTCTTGAGCAATGTCAGTTCGGCTCTTTAGACCATCGTGGGTTTCTGTTAGCACTTGCTTCTTCTACCCAAGGAGATCCTTTCTGAGCTCTCAGCAGGCGCGTTGGCTTCAGGAGATTTTAGAAATGCAGCCACCCTTTCAGGCAGTGTGAGAATCAGAGGTCTCTGAGTGTAGGACCACACAGACGTGGACTGCTGGGCTGGAACATGGTGCTGATAAAGCCAGCCCCGAGGCTCAGATCCCCTAAGGCCGTGATCCCTCCTGGAGCCGCAGATGAGAAGCTGGAGCTGGCAGAGATTAGAGATGACAGTGTTTGGACTGATGAGTCCCCAGAGGAGCCAGACAACCAGGCGCTAATAGGGCCTCGAGTCTGAAACCACTTCTAGCAGAACGACTGAGACCATGCTCTTGACAGTGGCTATGACCAGAATCCTCCCGCCCCCCAACAACACACACACCTGTTCTTCTGGGATCCTGCCTTCATGTGGGCTAATGAATCTTGCTCACACTGTGTGTGTGTTGAGAGGGCAGTGGAGGAGGACATGGTTTCCACAGACCAGAGCCCACTGAAAGCTTGTGTGGGACGTGGGATTCTGCCCAGGGAAAGGGGCAGGAGGCTGACCGGGGGGCCGGGGCCGAGTCTGGTTTAGAGGTGGAGGAGCCTCGCATTGCTGAAGTGGCTGCACAGGCACCCAGCATATCTCCACCAGATACCCGGGAGACGCCTGGAGCATGAGCGCAGAGTGGAGGCTGGCCTGAGAACGCTGCTGCTCTCATCTTGCTTCTCCGGGGATTCCTGGAAAACGGGACTTGGTTCTCCTTCCTGGGTGGCTGCCAGTGACCCCTGTCTGCAGGTCCCACGTGGTCCAGCCGCATCAACTCACTGGGCCCAGGGTGGAAACCAGTCTTGCCAGTTCTGTCATCACCTGCCTCCCTGGAGTGGCAACGTGATCCCGGGCTGGACAGAGACCAGCCTCTCCCCTCGGGCCAAGCAGCCCAACAGGCCTTTATTGTCAGAGTGGAGATGGGAAGATATGGGAAAACAGAGCCATGAATACCCCGACACAGCCCCCTGGGGATGCTAAGAGCCAGAGCAGCAGTCAGTAGCCCCCACTGTGGAGATGCCCAGTGAGGGACCACTGTCACCCCCCATATCATAGCCCCAGGAGGCCGCGGCTACTGTAGCTTCCCACCTGGCAGTCGACTGCAGACCTCCAGGTCAGGGCGGTGGTCTAGCATTGCTGCTGGCTGGGCAGCCTCCTTCACTGCTAAGCCAGTGTGGTTGCCTCTGAGCACATCTTTCCTTGAAAAATCAAAGGATAGAGGTTGTCGCCCTGTAGGCAGGGCTGCTCCCCTGATCCTCCCCAAGGCTAGATTGAGAGGCAGACAATGGGATGTAGGTGTGTGGGACTCTTTCCCAGCTTGCTGTGGTGCCAGCTTCCCTCTGTTATGATGCCTGGTATGTGTGGGCAATGGGAGACAGTTGATGCCAGAAGCCTATGTCGGGGAGGGGGTGTTTAGGAGCACTGCCTTTCATTTGCAGACAGTTTTATTGACATTTGACCAATATTCCTACCTCCATCGATACCTTTCACCAAGCAGTTCTGCTGCTGGAAACTCACTTCCTGTGATTGGATTCTGCTCCTCTGGGTTAGGGGAGGGAGGGTGAGTGCCTTTGCCATGCACTCACCGTAATATCTGAGGTTTCTATGTATCTGGGTTATACCCAAACAAACCCTGTTCTCACTCCTGTTTTGCTTTTCCCTGGTCATTAATGTCCCCACTAACCCACTGAATCTAAGGCAGAAACCCAGGAGTCATCAGTTCTGCTGCTGCTCTTCATCTGCCTTTAAGTGGTCATCAGGCCTTAATCCTGCTAGTGTTTTCACTAAAACACTGCTGACTGACCCTTACTTTCCATTCCATCTGTCACCGTCCTGGTTCAGGTCTTAACATCTCTTCCCTGGACTCTCTCAGCTCCCCTCTAGCTGATCTTTTTTCATCAGCTGGAAAACTTAGAGAGTTTCAGTGGATCACTTTTGCCTAATATCTAAGTATCAGAACTCCTTAGTGTGGTATGCAGGGCCCTTCACAGTATGGACCTAGCTCTGCTTTCTAGCCCTGGCATTGTGATGGCCTCAGTGTTTCCTTGTGAGTCCTCCTAGGCCACATGGGGTTCCTGAGCTCACCTGCATCTCTGCGCTTGCTCTGTGCGCTGGCCCTGTCCACCTGCCCACAGTGACCGTCTCATACCGCTTCCCCACCTAGGAGACTGACTCATGCTGTAAGACCCAGCTCAATTCCTGCCTCTCCTGTGGAACTGTCCCTCTGTCCTGCCACTAATAGGAATTAATTGTTCCTTCTCATTTTTCTCTTACAGCACATGGTTCCTACTTCTCTCATGCCACTTGTATTACACAACAGTTGGTTCTATCTCCCTCCCCATCTCCTTTCCTCTTTCCCCCAATGTATGTGTGTATACATACACGTATCTACACACACACACACACACACACACACATCTATGTGTATATACTTTGAACAAAGATTTATTGAGTGCATTGTGCTAGGCACAGCATGAACCAGATGCATCTGATGCCTCCTCCGTGGAGCAGACAGTCGAGTGAATATCTATCTGTCTCCCAAACACACAGTGCGTTCCTTGGGGAGAAGGATCATCTTGCTCTTGATGCCTATCCCACTGTGTGCTGCGCAGTGGCTACGTGCTCTAGGACTTCATTGAGCGAAGGCCAGTGGGCAGAGAGAGATGCCGCAGAACAGGGTGTAGCGGGGGTGGATGTCTCCTGGATAGAAGGTCAGTGGGAAGCCTGGCAGTCACATTGTCAGTTTTTAATGGGCAGCCTGTGTTTTGATGCGTGGTTAGCCCATTCAGATGGAACCATCATCCAGGACCATGAGGCAGATTTCGAGAGCAGATCTCAATCTCTTATCCAGATAACACAAACAAGTGTGTCCCCTTTGAAGGGTGGGTGCAGAAAGCTCTCCCGGCTGTTTGACCCCCATCTCATGACCTAGTTCAGCCAGGTGGATGGTTTGGGGCCTGGCTGCCCTCCCATATTTGCTGCTCTGTGTTTCTTGCAGAGATCTGAAACTGGACAACGTACTGTTGGACCATGAGGGCCACTGCAAACTGGCAGACTTCGGGATGTGCAAGGAGGGGATCTGCAACGGGGTCACCACGGCCACCTTCTGCGGCACGCCTGACTATATTGCTCCGGAGGTGAGTGTGCTCACTGCTTAAGCGGCTTTGGGAATCCAGACTCCCCAGCAGCCCCATCCAAAAGGCAAGGCTGAGCAGACGCTGCTGCTTGTGGGCGGCGTTGAAAGCTGACACCTCCAGACTCCTCTCTGGCTCCTTGGGTGAATGATGGCCAAAAATGTCCTCGGTTCCTCCCAGTACAAATTCAAGTCCAAAAGAGTTTTGTAAACCTTGCAGTTGCTTCAGGGTTTAGCCCTGAATGTGAGGACAAAGTGCACTCTACACCTGTCCCATTTAATTTTCTCCTTTGTCTCTACACAGAGCTTTGATCCCAGCCCCATTTAGCAGAAATAACTACAAGCTCTTGAATTGCCCCCATATGAGTGAGTGAGCCCACCTCCTCCTCCTCCACAGATGTAGTCCCAAAGTGCTTTCAGGTTTGGATCGGCGTATACTATTACTTTGGCCTAAGTAGATCATAGATGTTTGACCACCGGGATGAGAAGGCCTCTGATTTGACCCCAGGAAAATAGACCCCAATCTAGAGATGGACTGAAACATGCATGCCAGTGCAGGAAATTTCTTTGCTTTACTTCAGCTCCTAACCCTTCATTTTCTGTAGTCATTAAGGGTGCGTTTGTTCACTAGATGCACAGAGCTCCTCTCATGTCACCCCTTTGCACAGATCCTCCAGGAGATGCTCTACGGGCCCGCGGTGGACTGGTGGGCTATGGGCGTGCTACTCTACGAGATGCTGTGTGGCCACGCACCCTTCGAGGCAGAGAACGAGGATGACCTCTTTGAGGCCATACTGAATGATGAAGTGGTCTACCCTACATGGCTGCATGAAGACGCCACAGGGATCCTGAAATCTGTAAGTGTGACATACTCAGCCAGCTTTCCAACTGTTATAAACCAGCATGCTGTGTGTGCTGTTTGGGTTTGAAGTTTGTTTGTTTTTTGATCCCACCTACCAGCTCTAACTGAAATGTGTGTTTTAATCTATAGAATCAAAGAACCAGAGTTTTCTCAGGCTTTTTTGTCCTCTTATGCAATAGTTATTTTGGAGCCAACTGCCCAGGTGATGCTAGTGGTAAAGAATCTGCCTGCCAACGCAGGAGACACAAGAGATGCAGGTTTGATCCCTGAGTCAAGAAGATCCCCTGGAGGAGGAAATGGCAACCCACTCTAGTATTCTTGGCAGGAGAATCCCATGGACAGAGGATCCTGGTGGGATACAGTTGCAAAGAGTCTGACATGACTGAGCAACTGAGCACATGTAACAGTCGTTGATAGCATTGTTGGCCAGATGTCAAGTTATTTCTACCACTTGTGGCTTCAGTGTAGGTGAGGTGATGCTCCTATTTCATCCAGTCAGGATGAATAAGGCTGTTGGGTCATGTAAATGGCGCTAGCAGTTGTTTCTGTACTGATTGTGTTTCTGTCGGCAACATCCAAGGAGCAGGATGAAGGGGCCTTTCCAGTAGTGCTGGCAGAGAAGAGAGGTTTCTCAGATTTGGGCAAGATCTCATTTGCTTCCATGTTGTCCTTGTGTAAGTCAGGTGCCAGGCCCACAATTTAGGTGCAGTGTGGAATATTGTGTAGAAAAAGTGTTTATTTTGTGCATTTAAGGCAATGTGATGGAAGCCTTATTTCCAAGTGTGGAAGAAACGTGGATTTGATGCTTTTATGTTGAAAATAAGAGAGTCACAAGTAATATACACAATGGATAAACCAACAAGATCCTACTGTGTAACACAGGGAACTTTGTTAAATGTTATGTGGCAGCCTGGATGGGAAGGGAGTTTGGGGGAGAATGGATACATCTATATGGACAGCTGAATCCCTTTACTGTCCACCTGAATCTATCACAACATTGTTCATCAGTGTTCTCTAATATAAAATAAAAAGCTTTAAAAAGAAATAGATGAAGAAAACCAGAAAAAAATTAAGAAGGAACAACCAACAAGAAGGAGAAATTCTTCCAGGGCTTTGATCAAGGGCCCTGCCATATGCCAATAACCTTCTGATTCTAGGACCTGTTTAATGTACAGAATGATAACTAATTTTTTCGTATTGTTTATTACCAGGTATATGACATCACCTGTTGTCCTTACAGTCTTATATATCCTATAGACCCTGAATATACCAGTAAAATATAAAGTTATAAAAAAGTTAACATGTAATGAGAGAATAATATAATTTGGGTCAATACCCTATTAGGAAATCAGGTATTATTTCCCAGTATATGCACAGAGAGAATAAAGATGAATATTCTCCAAATAGGGGAATATCAGAACAATCCATTTTCTCTGGGGTGGTATCTATGGGTAGTATCTATGAACAAAAATTACTTTGTTCAAATTATATCACTTCCAGTGATTGGAGACAAAAAAAACTAAATTCGGGAAATACTAGCTTTGTTGGTGAGAGGCTTGCCTCTCTGGAAATCTCCAGTCATATAATTAGTGTCACTTTAAGGACATGTTGTTTACAGATTACTCTGTCCTGGGGCCGATAGAATGGTTGTTCCTGAGAAGTCTCCACTGCTTCAGAAGTGGAGACTTCTCAGGAAATGATCACAGAAATCCTTCTCAGGCAAATATTGCCCAAGTGAATCATAATTTATTACTTGATTCTCAAGTTCAGGCACCAGTGCTCTCCTAATATTGAAGAAGCTTTAATTGCACATAGAAATAAAAGTGAAGTACTTTGGGATTCTATCAAATGTCTTCTATCTACCCTGTTTTCATAAGAAAAATTTATTTGTATATTTAGTAGAAAATCTAGACTAAGGAGAATGTGGCTTTTATAATTTTTCATTAATAAAAAATCAGGGAGAAGGGCTTGTCTTTATAGATTTATGCCTTAAAATTTCTCAACCCTTGGAAGGAAAATGTGGATGACCTAATCTATGATAACACAACAAATTGTGCTGCAGAGTTGGGCTTACTTTTGAATTATTACTCTCCCAGTCCTGTGGTCTAGAGTTGGGGTCCTTCTGACTTCCAAGGCATGCTAATCCCCTGTAGCCTGCAGTGACCACCATCACAGTACTAATGGTTTTTCATGATGCACATATTTAGTCTAATTTAGTCCAATTACCATAGCTGATTTAGCTTTTTTTACTATTTAAAAGAAAGACCTCAGAGTTATATAATTCAAATGAAAATGCTAGTTCATGCCATAAGGAAATATGCATTGTTGGCCTTAGTATATAAAAGTTATTGTGCTTGGTACCATGAAGCTGCTGCTGCTGCTAAGTCATTTCAGTCGTGTCGGACCCCATAGACGGCAGCCCACCAGGCTCCGCTGTCCCTGGGATTCTCCAGGCAAGAACACCGGAATGGGTTGCCATGTCCTTCTCCAGGGTAGGAAACAAAAGTCAGTCTGTGCCTCAAGAAACTTTAATGTTCCCTATTTAAGGATTAACAGTCCAGTTCAGTCTTTCTCTGATAAACACTTAATACCTTTTGAATCCAGGTCCGGGAGAAATCTTTAGAGACCATATCAGCATTGAGCTGACCATCACCGCATCTGCTCCTCTTAATTTTTTTAGAAGTCCTCAACCTCTTTTTAGCATTTAGAATCCTCTTAAGAGAATTCTTCCCCACTAAATCTGAGATACAGGTTTCACCCCTTTTAGCCCAATCCCTATAAAACCTAGAGTAGCTACTAAGCAAGGTTAAGATTCACATGGAACTGTTAAGATGATTTATATTTAACCAGATAGATCCAATTACTTTTTTTTTTTAAGTTTTATTAGTGTATAGTTGATTTACAATGCTGTGTTTCAAGTGTACAGCAAAGTGAGTCTATTATACATATGTTCACTATTTTTCAGGTCCTTTTCCCATATAGGTTATTACAGAGTATTGAGTAGAGCTCCCTGTGCTATACAGTAGGTCCTTGTTTATTTTATATATGTAGCGTGTGTATGTTAATCCCTGACTTATCCCTCCCTCAATTACTTTATATCTTTGATATCTATAGAAACATTGCTGGTAACTAGTATATATGTTATCCAGGAGCATCCTGCCTCCACAATCTTGGTTCTGGGAGAAAACAGCCTCTGGTGTCTCGCGAGACTTTGCTCTTCAGTGGGGACTGAGTTGTTCCTTCTCCCTGCAGACTCACTTCTGGGAAGTTGTGAACCTCTTGGCTTACTTTATTTTGGCCCCTTTCTAATGCCAGCAGCACAGGGGATGACGCTGTGTCGCTGGCCGAGCACTGACTTTCTTACGTGGCTCTCTGTGTCCTCTGTCGGGCATCTTTCTGTACGAGGAAGCCTGGGTTTCAGTCCATGGCAGGCTTATCTCCCAGCTCTGCTACGCTCTGGCTGAGTGACCTTGGCAAGCTAACACACCTCTCTGAATCTGTGTCCTTGCTCAAAAGATCTGTAAATTGAAGTAATAAAATCCATGTCACAGGGTTACTCCCCAGATTCAGTGAATTCGTACACATAAGCCACGCAGGAACACGGTAAGCATTCTGGTTCTTCCTCCCTCAAGGAGTGTACCTTAAGAGCAATTTTCTGAAAAACACTGGAAAAGATGTCAGAGAAAATTACTAAAACATATTCACCGAGAGGATTTCGGAGACAGCTTTGTACATTTCAGCCCCCAGGCCTAAAAATAAAAAGCTTAAATGCTGTAGCTGAGGAAATTCAGCTGTTCTTGGCAGAGGGCTGAGATATTTAAACAGAAGTGTGATCAAAGAAAAGGAAGAAAACAGTGAAGAGCTCTCAAGACGTGGGGAGAAGCACCCAGGAGGGAAGTGTCAGCGCCCGGTGGTGAGGAACTGGCCTGCAGACCAGAGCTGTCCGAGGGCAGATGTTGGCTCTTTCACCTGCTGGCTGTGGGAACTTGGGCACACAGTGTGATTCTGCCATGCCTCGGTCTTCCTCATCTGTACCCTCGGGATCAGAGATGATGTGAGGGGGATACTTGGAACAGTGCTGAGCATAGACTAGATGCTCAGGAAGCAGATGCCAATGTCATCAATGAGACTGGGGTGCATTTTTGCATTTTTAGACTCTTGGTCCTTTTCTCTGAAAAAGTATGATTCTACTTATTGTATTAGGAAGATGGTTTGAGGTAGCAAGTCATGCCTCACAAACCATTCAAACTGCTTTCTGACTCTAATTGCAACTTGATTTAATTAGACCAATATAGTGTTGTTGTTTTTTTTCTAGAAGAAACCTAAAAGATTATCTATTCCAATTCCCTCATTTAATAGATGAGGAAACTTGAGGTCCAGAGAAATTGTGACTCATCAAAGGCCATTCAGCACATTACTTAAAACAACCAAACAAATTAGAACCCTTGTGTAGCTCTCACGGGAATGTAAAATTATGCAGGCACTGTGGAAAGTGGTATGGCAGGCAGTTTCTCAGAAAATCAAACTTAGAAGTACCATATAACCTAGCAATTCCATTTCTGTATATCCCAAAGAATTGAAAGCAGGGGCTTGAATATATTTGTACATCAGTGTTCACATCATTGGGGCTTCCCTGGTGGCTCAGAGGTTAAAGCATCTGCCTCCAATGCGGGAGACCCAGGTTCGATCCCTGGGTCGGGAAGATCCCCTGGAGAAAGAAATGGTAACCCACTCCGGTATTCTTGCCTCCTCCCATGGACGGAGGAGCCTGGTAGGCTAGTTCACATCATTATTCACAAAATCTAAAAGGTAGAATTGTGCTCATTTCACATGCTAGCAACATTATTCTCAAAATCCTTCAAGCTAGGCTTCAATAGTACATGAACCAAGAACTTCCAGTTGTACAAGCTGGGTTTAGAGAAGATAGAGGAACCAGAGATCAAATTGCCAACATCCACTGCATCATAGAAAAACCATGGGAATTCCCAAAAAAATTACTTCTGCCTCATTGACTAGGCTAAAGTCTTGGATTGTGTGGATCACAACAAACCAGAAAACTCTTAAAAGAGATGGGAATACCAGACCACCTTACCTGCCTCCTGAGAAATCTGTATGTAGGTCAAGAAATAACAGAACTGGACATGAAACAACAGACTGGTTCAAAATTGAGAAAGGAGTACATCAAGGCTGTATATTGTCACCCTGCTTATTTAACTTATATGCAGAGCACATCACATGAAATGCTGGGCTGGATGAAGCACAAGCTGGAATTAAGATTTCCGGGAGAAATATCATTACCCTCAGATACGCAGATGACACCACCCTTATGGCAGAAAGTGAAGAGAATCTAAAGAGCCTTTGGAAAAAATAAATAAATAAATAAATAAAGAGCCTTTGATGAAGGTGAAAGAGGAGAGTGAAAAGGCTGGCTTAAAACTCAACATTCAGAAAGATGAAGATCATGGCATCTGGTCCCATGACTTCATGGCAAACAGATGGGGAGAAAGTGGAAACACTTGCAGATTTTATTTTCTTGGGCTCTAAAATCACTGCAAGATGGTGACTGAAGCCATGAAATTAAAAGACGCTTGCTCCTTGGAAGAAAAGCTATGACAAACCTAGGCAGCATATTAAAAAGCAGAGATATCAGTTTATTGACAAAGATCCATATAGTCAAAGCTATGGTTTTTCCAGTAGTAATGTATGGATGTGAGAGTTGGACTATAAAAAGGTTGAGCATCAAAGAATTGATGCTTTTGAACTGTGGTGTTGGGAAAGACTCTTGAGAGTCCCTTGGACAGCAAGAAGATCAAACCAGTCAGTCCTAAAGGAAGCCAACCCTGAATATTCATTGGAAGGACTGAAGCTGAAGCTCCAATATTTTGGGCACCTGATGCGAAGTGCCAACTCACTGAACAAGACCTAATGCTGGGAAAGATTGAGGGCAAGAGGAGAAGAGGGTGAGAGAGGATGAGATGGTTGGAGGGTATCACTGACTCAATGGACATGAGTTTGAGCAAACTCTGGGAGATGGTGAAGGACAGGGAAGCCTGGTGTGCTGCATCCATGAGGTCGCAAAGAGTTGGACCTGAGCAACTGAACAATAGGAAAAAGTGGAAGCAACCCAAGTGTCCATCAACAGGTGAATGGATAAACAAAATATGTTATATGCATACAATGGATTAGTCACCCTTAGCAAGGAAGGAAATTTTGACGCTTGTTACAACTTGGATGAACTTTGAATGCATTATGTTTAATGAAATAAAGCAAATACAAAGGGACCTCCACTTACATGAGAATCCTAGAGTAATCAAATTCATAGAGACAAGAGCAAAATGGTAGTTGCCAGGAGCTAGCAGAGGGGTTGGTAAGGAGTTAGGGTTTAAGGGATGAAAAATTTCAGCTTGGGAAAATGAAAAATTTCTGTAGATGGATGGTGGTGATGGTTGTACAACAATGTGAATATACTTAATCCCACTAAACTGTACACTTAAAAGTGGCTAAGAAGGTAAATATTATGTTCTATATATTATACCACAGTGAGGGGGAAATACCCTGGGATCAGAATCCAGTTTTTTCTGACTCCCAGTCCAGGGTTCTGAGCTAGCCTACACCTGGCCACTCCCCATTTTTATTCTCCTTTCCATTAATAAGTATCCTTTGCCTTTAGAGCCCCACATGTTTAGCACCCAAATAACTCCCTGATATGATTCTTTCCAACTGTCCTAGAAACATGAGCCACTGGAGGAAGCTTCCAGGGTGCCATGTACTTAATACTCACAGAGCATGAATCTGCCAACCATCTAACTTTCCACAAAGTAAGATATAATGTTTATGATAAGAATGATAGTGTTATTTAAAGATTGTGCATTTGAGTCTTTCTCTATTGACCTGAGATGAGCCTGTGACCGTAGGAGAAACTGATACATGAGGGAATCAGGATCCCTGTCTCATTCCACCCGGCAAATACTTGTCAGATGTCTTCCCTTGGCTTGGCCTTGTGTGAAGTGCCGGGAAGCAAAGCTGAAAAGACACAGCCTCTTCTGTTGCTCACAGCCTTGTAGGAATGAGAACACGTAAACGGATACTTAGCCCGCTGCCAAGGAGGAACGATCAAAGCTCTCTCTGGGGTCAAGGACAGGGAAGCGACATAAGGACAAGGCAGAGGAAGCAGCGTCTCGGCTGGGCGTTGAGAAACAAACAAGGGTTCAGTAGGGTTGACGGGGGTGGGGGGAGGGTAGTCTAGACAGAGGAACTAACTTGTATAAGTACCCGGAGGGGAGTGGAGCATGTGTGTTCAAAAAGTGCAATCACCAGTTCTACCCTTAGTGCGATAGGGGAGGGTGAGGGCTGGGAAAGATGCCATGGGGCCTCTGAGGGGTCCAGGAGACATTCAGAAAGTGGTCTATTCCTTGCAGTTGGTCACGTGGGTCTGGAGCTCAGGAGAGAGGCGGCAGATGACCACTATAGCATGGTGTTGAGAACAGGGGAGCAGACGTGGACTGGGGGAGAGGGTGGAGAGTAAGAGGGGGGCCTGGGTGTTGAAGGGGTGACAGTGGGAGACGATCCGGTGAGGAGGTTGAGGAAGAATGACTTTGGGTTGTGTGAACATCTCCTTCTGAAGCCCATCTGCTAGTTTTACATGTGGTGAGATAGGCTAATGTTTTTGCAGTGTGCTTTCCTCAGAAACTGATCCTCATGGTAATTTCTGAGTAGTGCTAGCCAGGTTCAGTGCTAGTCCTTGGCCAGGAACCTAGGGCTTGGGAAATGCATCTGTTAGGAGCTAGGTAGGTTGAGACATTTTTAAGGACTCTGAATGAACTTTCATTTTGTTTTGTAATTCCAGATCAAGGTAAGATACCCTGCTTCCTTTAAAAATATGGACTTCGGGCCTTTTTCAAGGATTTTGTAACCATCTGTGATTCTGGGGGCTTACTGACTTCAGAAGTTCCTAATGTTATGAACCTGGAGGGTATCATGCTTAGGGAAATAAGTTAAAGGGCAAATATTGTAGGCTATCACCTATATGTGGAATCTAAAAAATACAACAAACTAGCGAATATGACCAAAAAGCAGCAGACTCACAGATATAGAGAACAAACTACTGGTTACCCGTGAGAGAGGGAAGAGGGGAGGTGGCAAGACAAGGGTAGGGGATTAAGAGGTACAAGCTACTATGTATAAAATATATATAAGCTACAAGAGTATATTGTACAACCACAGGGAATATAGCCAATGTTTTATAATAACTATAAATGGAATACAATCTATAAACATTTTAATCGCTGTGATGTACACCTGAAACTAATACAACATTGTAAATCAAGTATATTTCAAATTAAAAAAAAAAAAAAGAGTTCCTAATGTTGACTCCACTGGGTGTCATAATCCCCAAACTGTCAGGAAGTCATGCATGCTCTTCTGGATTGTAATCATTTGTCATGAAGCTTGGTGACCATTAGAAACTTAGACACAGGATTTCAGAGATGGAGGATGTATAAAAACAGTTTGTCTAAATCCCTGGTTGGCAGGCGAAGCAACCTCACATAATAGAATGGAAAGAACACACACTAGTCTGAGGGTCGCAAGACCTCTACTTGCCACTGCTACTCAGTCTTTATTCCTTAATACAGTGATGGTAACACCTTTGGTACCCACTTCAAATGGGGGTAGCACCATGAAAGCATTTTCAAAGTGGTAGGCACAATGCAGGAGAAGTTACTGGTATTGTTAAATTATGAGTAGTAATTTCACAGCATGCTGAGAGCTGTCATTATCTTCATCCTCTCTTTGAACATCCACCAACATCATCAAGATTATTAAGTGCTTAATTGTACATGAGGTTGTGTTAGCTTTTTATTTTGGAGAGAGCTGTATTTCTGTTTTCCCAGGAGCCTTTTTCTTTTTTCAATTAAAATTTTTTTCTTATGCATCTTTTAAATTGAAGTATAGTTGAGTTACAATGCTGTGTTTCAGATGTACAGCAAAATGACTCATATATATATAATGTACATAATATATATATTATTTTCCATTTTCTTTTCTGTTATAGATTATTACAAGATATTGAATATAGTTCCCTGTGCTATGCAGTAGGTCCTTATTTTTTATCCACTTTATATAGTATGTATCTTTTAATCCCAAACTCCTAATTTATCTCTCCCAGTCCCAAGTTGAGTACCTGAGGGCACCCCAAAGGAGAATTTGTAACAAATACCACGCAGAGAAGGAGAGCACCCACTGGTGAGCGGTGCCCACGCTGGTCCTCTTGTCTCTGTGTGTGACCCTCTTCTGCTGGGTCTGCCCTTCCCCACGGGAGAGGCAGGAAGGGCCAGGATCCCTGAGCCAGCCCCTCACATCCGCTCTCACCACTGTCTCAGCGTGGTGGGTCATCCCTACTTGGCTTCCTGAGATTTCCCGACAGTCTTGTCTTTGGAGCATAAGGTCAGCAGCATTCCTGGAATTGGCGTCTTCTGGATATTTTCCTGCCCTTTTTTTTTTTTTCCTTCAGAAGGAAATGCTTTCTAAATGCCTTCTTACTTTAAAATAGAAGGTATTATTATTATCCCATGTCTGTAGAAACTGTGTGGATACGCGTTTATGTAACACCATAGCATCATAGATGTTCATGACCCGGGGGCTTTGTATGGTGTACTAACGTCAGTGAGTCCCCTCAATTCAGGGTGAGGGGTGTTCTTGTCTGTCTTTCACGGTGAGGGAGGGGCTGAACAGGGTGGGCACCAACATCTCACCCAACATAGCCCCTAACCCCTATTCCTTTCCTTCCCTCACTCTGCCATTCATCATCTTTACCCCCACCACAGGATTGGATAGCCTTACACCAAAAACTCAAGAGTCTCCCCAAAGTGTACATAAACATGGAGAGAGGGCTGAGAACCTGCTGGTGAGAACACTCCCCCTGGAGCAGAGAGTCAGTGGGGGAGGGGACATGGAGTACAGAGTTTTTGGCCCAATTTTCTACGTGAGAAATAAAAAAATCCCAAGTCATTAAGCAGTGATCCCTACAACTAAAAATAACCACAGTTTCCACTCCAATAGAGAAGACTATTTTTCTCTCTTGCCCTTTTGTCTCTCCTGTCTCATCTCGGTGAAGGTTTATGTTAAATGCATGTTTCAGAAGCAAAACTATCCTACCCCTGCTCTCAAAGAACAGTTATATAAAAACTGGCAACATCCACAGAAGGTAGCAGAGGAAAGATAAAGATATGCAGTCTTACGGAAGAACAGATGGAGACTTTCTAGATTGCTGACCTTAAAGATGATTTAAAAAATGTTTTTTTTTTTTTTACTTGGTTTGGGTATAAACACATTCTCTGTTGGCTACCATGTCACTGAGTTTCCTAAACTGGCATTCAATTATCCCAAAATGCTAATAATCATGACACAGAAGAAAATACATGGTTTGCTTAGAGCTTCGGCAGTTGCACTGAACTTTGGCTTCATCAGCTCCAGAGAGGCTTGGCGGGGTCAGTCCTCCTGAGTCCCCAGAGCTTAGGAAGGTGAAGGCCTCCCTGAGGTGAGCGTTCCTTTGTGCTCCTTCATCTCCTGTGAGAGATCACAAGGCACCAGTGCTGACTCAGCTGAGTCAACGCCCTTTCCTCCTGCTCACACAGGTGGCCGGGTTAAATAAGTGCTGAAAGGAGTTTGGTGCGTTCCCCTGAGTCACCTTTGTCAGTTCAGGAAGCACTGTAAACTTGGCCTCAGAAGGAGATTATAGCGTGCTCTCGCTTCTGAGCTTTACAGAAATTAAAGTGTATGTTTGCGTGTGGGCTTATCTGTCATCACACCTATCAGATTTCATTCCTCTGTGTGTTGTCTGCAGGAGTCTCGCTCACCTCTGTGTACAGAGAGGGAACCACAAGAAATCGGGGATCCTCTTTTAGCGCTGAGTGTGTCCCACACCTGTCACCAGGCAGTTAACCGCAGTGGCACTGGGCATGTTCCTCGGCATTTCCTGCTCCCCTCCTGGCAGAGGTTGGAGTGCTTGAGGCAGTAGCCAAAGGTGGTCAGCCAGGGGGAGGCCGAGGAAGCAGAGGGAAGCCTGGGGCCAGGGTCTTGCAGAGGATCTAGCTCTCCATCATTACAGCCGATTTTTCAAATACTGTTACGGGGAGAATCCAGAAGTCAGTTACCAAAAGATCCTTTAAAAAGAGGATGGTTAACATGCAGCCTGGCAGTGCTTGCCCGTGGCCAGGACTGGAGTTCCCTTAGGAGGAAATGGAGCTTTGGGCTTCTTACTGAAACTGACATTATAGAAACGGGTCATGTACTCACAGACAGACCAGGCTGGTATAGGCAGAAGACAGAAAAATGCTGATATCCTAGAGACTTCATTTTTGGCATGTTATTAAAGTTACTGTTCTCAATTTCCTTCCCCCATTTTAGATTGTTAGGACCTCTGTTCTTAGAAAACTTACATTTTATCTGTGGCTAGCAGTATGAAGGATTTTTTTTAAATGAAGTATTAATATCACATGACTCTTTAATCTTCATATCTCAAACAGGATAAAAATGTCAGGTTTTATAAAATGAGCATAGAAATCTTTTCTATGTAGAGGTTTGCTGACGGATGTCTGTGGGTCCCAAGAGATAGAGTTGGAAAAAAGTCTAATGAACAGAAGTAGCACACTTTGTTTTCTTTAATTTGTCACTTCCAGTTATCACACAGAGTTCCTTTTTAGCAGGTGATGGTTAGGTTTGGTTTGGACACCCAAGACAATGTGTATCCGGAATAAAGAAGGGCATTGGACTGGGTTTCATCAAGAGGAAACGAAGACTTTGTGTAGTATGCCTCTGGAGGGTCCTTCTTCAACACTTGCTCCCTCTCAATAGCTGTGTTTAGAGGATCATAGCTGTCAGGAGAGCTTCCCTTTCCTTTAACATTTGGGAGTTACTGGAGAGCAATGAAATCCTCCCCATCAGTCAGAGCTGCCTGGGACTGGTTTGCCAGGAATAAAACCATCTTGGGCAACAACATTGGCATTGGCACAAATGCCCGACCTTGGGCTTCCTTCTCTGAGACTCGCTTCTGACCTTTACCTCTTTTTTTAACCAACACTGTAACATAACTATAGTGAAGCTACTGAGATAGCTTGGGTTTCAGGGTAAGCTATAATGAGTGTAAAACATGAGCAAGACAAAGTGTTAAGAGCATTGATAAAGAATTAAGTATATGTCCAGGAACAGCCTGCTGGATTCCAACCATAGACAGGATGAAAAATATAATCAACAAAACTTTCTAGTTACCTGTTTTATATATAGTAGAGGGTATATGTCAGTCCCAATCTCCCAATTAATCCCTCTCTCCTTCCCCCTGCCCCAGTAATCTTGTTTGTTTTCTGCATTTGTGACTCTGTTTCTTTGTAAAAAGGTTCATTTGTACCATTTTTTAAGATTCCACATATAAGCAATATGATATTTGTCTGACTTCACACAGTATGACAATCTCTAGATCCATCCATTGCTGTAAATGGCCATTATTTCATTGTTTTTATGGCTGAGTAATACCCCATTGTACATATGTGCCATATCTTCCTTATCCATTCCTCTGTTGAGGGACATTAAGGTTGCTTCCATGTCCTGGCTATTGTAAACTGGGCTGCAGTGAACACTGGGCTGCAGGTATCTTCTCAAATTAGGGTTTTCTCCAGATATACACCCAGGAGTGGGATTGCTGGATCATATGGTAGCTCTATTTTTATTTTTTTAAGGAACCTCCATACTGTTCTCCATAATGGTTGTACCAATGTCTATTCCCACCAACAGTGTAGGAGGGTTCCCTTTTCTCCACATCCTCTCCAGCATTTACTGGAGATTTTTTGATGATGGCTATTCTGACTGGTGTGAGGTGATACTTCATTGTAGTTTGGTTTGTATTTCTCTGATGATTAGTGACGTTGAGCATCTTTTCATGTGCCTCTTGGCCATCTGTATGTCTTCATTGGAGAAATGTCTATTTAGATCTTCTGCCCAGTATTTTTGATTGGTTTGTTTCTCAGTTTCCTAATCTGCATTTCCTCCCATGACACCCCATCCCTGACTCGGTGCCCAACCTCATCCCTCTTACCATGGCCCTGGGCCACATGGTGCTGCTGGCACAGGTGGTTCTCGGGTCTGTGCCCTAACACCACAGCCTGAGGGAAGCAGGGCGAGAGAAAAAGGTGACTGACTAGTCTTTATAATGACGTCAGATTCTACCTGTGACAGCAGCAAAACACACAGACCCCGGTGGCTGCAACCTATACCAGCATGCATTTTATCTGCCTTCGATGCAGGGAGAGCCTTCATGGCCATGGACCATATTCTGTTCTCTGTCCTGTATTCTTTCTCTGCTGTCCCGCCTCAGGACTCTCTGTAGAGCCATGAAATTCATTCTTCCTAACTAGGAGTCTTTCCCTGAAATACTGATGGGGATGTCCTGAGGCATGCCCTCTTAGCTTCCCAACACTAACTGCTAACTCTGTGACCTTTGGTCTGAAGTTGAATGGAAGGAGGAGGTCATTTTGTTTGCTCAACAGCCAAATCCATCTGTTAAGTAGGAAATACAGTGTTCTTTCTCTCCTGAAAGAAAATCTTATTAATCACTCTGTTTATATAACTAGTCTTCTTCCTATGAAATCAGATTCCAAAAGAAAAAATACTTTCAATCATTGCGTACATTTGAATGAGTTTCAAAGTACATTTGGACCCTATCTCTAGATGCATTGTTACACAGCGTGAGTTTGAACTCTATCCTCTGGAACATCTGACAACTCAAAACCACAGCCGCCTCAGGTGTAGCAGAGCCCACAAGACATGACAGGTACTGTCTGATCTCAGATTTACACGAAGGTGTTCCAGTGCTCTCTTCACCCTGCATTCAACACTTCCCTTCTATTGTTAAAGCAGATATAACTGCACGTTAAAACCCGAGAATCGTCTGTATTATTGTTTTCAGATTGTCTTTAGAAATCTTTGCTGTCAGAAAAGCAATTGCTTTCCTCAAAGAAAATGAGCAAAGAAATCTTTGCTGTTTTTCCTGAGACCATCACTACCACCCCCCTGTTGGAGTCTGGGACTGTGAAGGCAGAAACAGATCTTGTGCCCTTTTCCTGGTTACAAAGTAGAATAGCAGAGAGAGAGCGCCAGATAAACCTTGGGGCCAAAGCTCAGCTCAGACGTTCCTCTCTGACAGGCGTTTCAGTCCATGCTCCTGCATTTAGGTAGAACAGGATGGCCCTCCGAGTGCTTTAACAAGATACTTGCTGAAACTCACTAGCATTGATTAAGGGCTTGCTCTGTGCTGGTATTTTACATTCATTTACTCATCGTAATAGGAGGAACTTTTAAAAAATCTCTATTTCATAGTTGAGGAGTCTAAAGTCCAGGGAAGTTAATACACTTGTCCAGGGTCACACAGCTCATGGAAGAACTGGCATCCAAACACAGTAATGAAGCTGAGGAGCGGAACCACTTCCCCTCTGGGCCCTGCATATCAGAGGAGCTCTCACATCCTTTATGTACCCATCCCTGGCCCGGCAGGAGGCTTCGCGGGACATTCCTGTACCGACCTGGCCCATAGCACTTGTGTTTTCTCAGGCGGGGCACCTGGCTGACTGCTTCCCACTGTGCTCCTGCCTTCTCTGCAGCCTGGAAGGAACTGTTGTTTCTCATTCTCTGGGCAGGTATGCTTTGAGTCCTTTAGGACCATCTTTCCACGTTCATGAAGGCCTCAGGAGAAAGGGGAATACAAGAGGTGTCCACACTTTCTTGCCCCTGATCTCCAGTTAGCTGGAGACTTACATTCGAGGTGGAATCAGATTTTCCACCCTGGACTCCTCACTCTTTGCAGCTTATAAAACGCTTTCATTGAACCTAGCAAACAGTCTGCTTCCTTTAGTAAATGTATCCAAAATCTTTCATGGAGTCACTTTATTTTCCTCCTGGGCTGACTTCCCCTTTTGAGACCACAGTCAGGGAGAAGGTCAGTTGAGGTGAGGCAAGTTTTAAGTATGACCTTAGACATGGATGAGTGATGCCTCTGAACACCGTGGTTGTTAACTTGTTTGGCTTCAGGTCCCAGTAGGGACATAAGCAAATAGAGAAAGTTTTCTGCAACGGGATGGTGCCATCACCAGCAGCAGGAACATGGTGTTTAAGGCGAGTCCTGGGCCTGGCCTAGGGCGGTGAACCCCCTCTGCCCCCAGCCCTCTCCACTGATGTGTGCCAAGAAAGATTCCAGGCCTGGGACTGATGTTCAGTGTTCCCTGAACCTCCCATCTCTGCATCTTTGCTAGGGGGTGGGGCTTAGTCATAGAGGACCTATAACCCCGCCCCGCCTCCAACTGGCCTTCTGCTCCCTCAGCAGCACAGATCACTCCCCTGTTCCTCCCCGGAATGGTCCCCCTCCTAGTTTCTGTTCCATGATCTCTGTCCTCCTGTGATTGTCTCATGAGCTCTTCTTCTCACCCTGTGCCAGGGCTGGGAGCCAGCACAGGCATATGTGGAGGCCGGGGAGCGTGGAGCCGGGTGTGAGGCCGTGAAGAGTGCCGGGACCGGGGGTCACATGCCCCAGCCAAGGAGGCAGGCATGCTCAGCTCAGGTCATTTTCACCAGGAAGTAGTACAGGCCCAGCATTCCAGAATATTCCATCTCCCAAGAGAATTTGGAAAACTTGACTTTCATGTGATGTAACATTTGCTACTTCTTTGACAAGTCGTTAAAATTATTTTAAAACACTCTACGTGGGCCAAATAAAATGTCTGTGGCCTGGGGCTGCCCTCGGTTCTCTTCTGTCTGCCTCCACGTCCGCCTTCCCAGCACGCCAGCCTCCCTCCCAGCCTCAGCTCTATCTTATCAAATGTCGTCATCATCCCTGGGAATCAGACTTCTCACCCTGGTCAGGATCCTCCTGGTGGATGTCTGCACATCTCAGATGCAAAGCTGAGTTCACCAACTTCCCAGATCTGTAAGGTCTTGAGAAATGATAGAATGGTAGATGTTTATTATGTCTTCATTCCTCTGACAAAAGTCATCACTGCTACTATTTCTACTTCTACTAACACCAGTATACTCCCAACCTTAATTGGTTCCTCTTCTGTCACCCATTTCCATCACTCAACAGCCAGAGAGGACCCTGGGACCTGGCTGCCCTCCTCTCTCTGCCCCCCCAGCTCCAGGCAGTGTGGAGTCTGTTCATTCTTCTTCCAAAAGCCCTCCAGGGCTTGCTCCCTGCCTTTCCTCTCACTAACGAGAGATTCTAGTTTCCAAACGTATGTTTTCTTGGCAGTGATCTCAGCCTCCTAACTAATCACCCCCATGTATCTCTTCCCTCTCTACTAGGGATTTAGCCATCATGTTGTGTCTAGAGTCATCTCCTAGGTCAAGGGCAGCTCCCATCCTTCACGTCAAATACGCTGTAGACAGGTCTTGCTGGCTCCCCTGCGGTTCCTTAGCTGTCCTTTCATGCCAGCCCGAACACCCAACGTGGTGGGTGCTTGCCTGCAGCTATGCCAGTCTGCGTTCTCAGGCATGTGATAATTCTATCCACCTCGTGTCATCAAATGTCCCCTCTTCTGTGAGGCCACTGCCTGCCTTCTCTCCACCAGCTCCCCAATGCTAGTGTGCTAGTGGCCCAGGCTCTCTCCAAAGCTTCCGTTGCACTTGACTATGTCTTCTTTTTATCCAGCTGTGTTAGTTAAAGCGTGCTTGCCTCTGCCCGCTTCTCTTGATCAGCTCCTTCATGGGGAGATACTATCCTCATCATCTGTGCACCTCCTACACCACCCCCCACCATGAGGCCTAGTTCACTGCCTTGCATAGACACCTGCAACTTTTATAAATTGAACTTTTTTTTTTCTTCTACATGGAGGATGGCAATATCTAAAAGGCTCAAGATATTCCAAGTTAACACAAAACTGCCTGGTCATTCAAAAGAACATTATCAGAATTTTAAGTAAGCTAGTGGAAAGGGTCATTCTGCCTGACCCTGTTTGCAGGGATGAAGTCTGTAGAGAACAGCCACGGCTTGGTCTGCTTTTCTTTGGTCAGTGCCTTGCCACAGTGCCTCTTGGAAGCTTGGCTTCTCTGCCTGGGCAGGGAAGAATGGGCAAAGGCGTTCAGACACCGGGGTTTCTGCCACCCTGGCAGCAAGAGCCCCACACTGTTCCTCTTGCCCAGAAGAACAAGTTGTACCCACACATTCACGAGGTGTCCTCTGCTCGCACCATTGGCAGGCCTGGGAGTTTCCCACAAGCCATCTGGGTCTGTTCTGCTGCCCTTGTAGCTTGAGTTTTTTGCAGCATTGTCTTTTGTTAATTAGCTTTTAGAACAGACACAGCTACTCCTTCAGGGATTGTATCCCATTGACTTTCCTAAGAAGGGAGTCTACTCGTTTCTTCGGTGTGTGTATTTTCCCCTGTCTTCCTAAGATGCATACACTTAATCTAGGCAGAGCCCGCACAGCACGAGTGCCTAGCTCTTCCAGAATGGAGTTGTTTATGGGACATTTCCTATAAGTCTGCTGATCACCCCGCATGCCCGGAACGCTCACTGCTCAGTAGCTCTCAAAGTTGCTTTTACTTTAGAGTTCCACCTCCAAATTCAGCACCACCAGGCCTTTGATTCCCCGTCTCTTGGAAAGAGGAGAAACCATTAAACTCCATCATTTTTTACTAGCTCTTGTTTGAAGCTTTTGTAGCATTTTATGAGGTCTCTCCTGTCATTTTGCTTAGGGACCTTGGCAGCCTCCTCCTTCCACCTGATCACATTCACCTGAAGCAACCCAGGAGGTTTGGCAGCTTTGGACACCTGTGACATGGCAGGGCTGGTCATCTCCCAACCCCACCCTTTCTTATGTGCACCTTCAAGATCTTTTCAAATGTACTGGGTAAATTCCACTCCAAAGAAGTATCAGCTTCTGCTCATTACTTTTGCCTTGTGTTCTTAAGTCAGACTTGGAAAGGGGTGTTTGGGGGTGGGGGCTGTTAT
>NC_057391.1:68759492-68771622 GCF_019320065.1 Cervus canadensis
CTCCTGGGCTGACTTCCCCTTTTGAGACCACAGTCAGGGAGAAGGTCAGTTGAGGTGAGGCAAGTTTTAAGTATGACCTTAGACATGGATGAGTGATGCCTCTGAACACCGTGGTTGTTAACTTGTTTGGCTTCAGGTCCCAGTAGGGACATAAGTTTTCTGCAACGGGATGGTGCCATCACCAGCAGCAGGAACATGGTGTTTAAGGCGAGTCCTGGGCCTGGCCTAGGGCGGTGAACCCCCTCTGCCCCCAGCTCTCTCCACTGATGTGCGCCAAGAAAGATTCCAGGCCTGGGATTGATGTTCAGTGTTCCCTGAACCTCCCATCTCTGCATCTTTGCTAGGGGGTGGGGCTTAGTCATAGAGGACCTATAACCCCGCCCCGCCTCCAACTGGCCTTCTGCTCCCTCAGCAGCACAGATCACTCCCCTGTTCCTCCCCGGAATGGTCCCCCTCCTAGTTTCTGTTCCATGATCTCTGTCCTCCTGTGATTGTCTCATGAGCTCTTCTTCTCACCCTGTGCCAGGGCTGGGAGCCAGCACAGGCATATGTGGAGGCCGGGGAGCGTGGAGCCGGGTGTGAGGCCGTGAAGAGTGCCGGGACCGGGGGTCACATGCCCCAGCCAAGGAGGCAGGCATGCTCAGCTCAGGTCATTTTCACCAGGAAGTAGTACAGGCCCAGCATTCCAGAATATTCCATCTCCCAAGAGAATTTGGAAAACTTGACTTTCATGTGATGTAACATTTGCTACTTCTTTGACAAGTCGTTAAAATTATTTTAAAACACTCTACGTGGGCCAAATAAAATGTCTGTGGCCTGGGGCTGCCCTCGGTTCTCTTCTGTCTGCCTCCACGTCCGCCTTCCCAGCACGCCAGCCTCCCTCCCAGCCTCAGCTCTATCTTATCAAATGTCGTCATCATCCCTGGGAATCAGACTTCTCACCCTGGTCAGGATCCTCCTGGTGGATGTCTGCACATCTCAGATGCAAAGCTGAGTTCACCAACTTCCCAGATCTGTAAGGTCTTGAGAAATGATAGAATGGTAGATGTTTATTATGTCTTCATTCCTCTGACAAAAGTCATCACTGCTACTATTTCTACTTCTACTAACACCAGTATACTCCCAACCTTAATTGGTTCCTCTTCTGTCACCCATTTCCATCACTCAACAGCCAGAGAGGACCCTGGGACCTGGCTGCCCTCCTCTCTCTGCCCCCCCAGCTCCAGGCAGTGTGGAGTCTGTTCATTCTTCTTCCAAAAGCCCTCCAGGGCTTGCTCCCTGCCTTTCCTCTCACTAACGAGAGATTCTAGTTTCCAAACGTATGTTTTCTTGGCAGTGATCTCAGCCTCCTAACTAATCACCCCCATGTATCTCTTCCCTCTCTACTAGGGATTTAGCCATCATGTTGTGTCTAGAGTCATCTCCTAGGTCAAGGGCAGCTCCCATCCTTCACGTCAAATACGCTGTAGACAGGTCTTGCTGGCTCCCCTGCGGTTCCTTAGCTGTCCTTTCATGCCAGCCCGAACACCCAACGTGGTGGGTGCTTGCCTGCAGCTATGCCAGTCTGCGTTCTCAGGCATGTGATAATTCTATCCACCTCGTGTCATCAAATGTCCCCTCTTCTGTGAGGCCACTGCCTGCCTTCTCTCCACCAGCTCCCCAATGCTAGTGTGCTAGTGGCCCAGGCTCTCTCCAAAGCTTCCGTTGCACTTGACTATGTCTTCTTTTTATCCAGCTGTGTTAGTTAAAGCGTGCTTGCCTCTGCCCGCTTCTCTTGATCAGCTCCTTCATGGGGAGATACTATCCTCATCATCTGTGCACCTCCTACACCACCCCCCACCATGAGGCCTAGTTCACTGCCTTGCATAGACACCTGCAACTTTTATAAATTGAACTTTTTTTTTTCTTCTACATGGAGGATGGCAATATCTAAAAGGCTCAAGATATTCAAAGTTAACACAAAACTGCCTGGTCATTCAAAAGAACATTATCAGAATTCTAAGTAAGCTAGTGGAAAGGGTCATTCTGCCTGACCCTGTTTGCAGGGATGAAGTCTGTAGAGAACAGCCACGGCTTGGTCTGCTTTTCTTTGGTCAGTGCCTTGCCACAGTGCCTCTTGGAAGCTTGGCTTCTCTGCCGGGGCAGGGAAGAATGGGCAAAGGCGTTCAGACACCGGGGTTTCTGCCACCCTGGCAGCAAGAGCCCCACACTGTTCCTCTTGCCCAGAAGAACAAGTTGTACCCACACATTCACGAGGTGTCCTCTGCTCGCACCATTGGCAGGCCTGGGAGTTTCCCACAAGCCATCTGGGTCTGTTCTGCTGCCCTTGTAGCTTGAGTTTTTTGCAGCATTGTCTTTTGTTAATTAGCTTTTAGAACAGACACAGCTACTCCTTCAGGGATTGTATCCCATTGACTTTCCTAAGAAGGGAGTCTACTCGTTTCTTCGGTGTGTGTATTTTCCCCTGTCTTCCTAAGATGCATACACTTAATCTAGGCAGAGCCCGCACAGCACGAGTGCCTAGCTCTTCCAGAATGGAGTTGTTTATGGGACATTTCCTATAAGTCTGCTGATCACCCCGCATGCCCGGAACGCTCACTGCTCAGTAGCTCTCAAAGTTGCTTTTACTTTAGAGTTCCACCTCCAAATTCAGCACCACCAGGCCTTTGATTCCCCGTCTCTTGGAAAGAGGAGAAACCATTAAACTCCATCATTTTTTACTAGCTCTTGTTTGAAGCTTTTGTAGCATTTTATGAGGTCTCTCCTGTCATTTTGCTTAGGGACCTTGGCAGCCTCCTCCTTCCACCTGATCACATTCACCTGAAGCAACCCAGGAGGTTTGGCAGCTTTGGACACCTGTGACATGGCAGGGCTGGTCATCTCCCAACCCCACCCTTTCTTATGTGCACCTTCAAGATCTTTTCAAATGTACTGGGTAAATTCCACTCCAAAGAAGTATCAGCTTCTGCTCATTACTTTTGCCTTGTGTTCTTAAGTCAGACTTGGAAAGGGGTGTTTGGGGGTGGGGGCTGTTATAAATTCATTTAAAGATAACTTGATTTAAATTTTTGAAAAGTTTTTATCCAAGGTCATTTTCTTTTGATTATGGAAGAGTATGCCTTTAAAATTAGAAATGACATCCTGCCATGAAGAGTGAATTATCCTGTACTGGTCTTTGGTCAGGAAATGATCAGAATGCCTGTATTGACCACTTCATGAAAGGAGAGTTGGCCCAAAACATCTTGATAGGAGGTCAGTTGCCAAGAAGTTGCCCAATTGACATATAAACACAGAGGATGGATACACACACACAGTCCTTAAATGTGTGGCAATGTGTTCCAATTTTGGTCTATGTGGCAAGAGTCTCAGTCATGAAACATTTCAAAATGGAAGAGCAGGAGAGAAGGGAGCATCTCGAAGGAAAAAACTCTTCAGTCAAAACTATAATATCTTTGTTGCATAAATAAAAGTGTCCAACTTTGTTTTTCCTGGAGCCCGAACACAGAACTTTAAGTTTCTCACCCTGCGGCTCCTTCACCCGGAGCGTCAGAATAATGACGCTCTCTCTTCTCTCCGTGGTCTTGTCAGAGAGCGGGAATCCTGGCCGGCTGGTCAGGTCGCTCAGAAAAATGGCACAGCTGTTCTGAAAAGTAGCCCCATTCATAAGCTGCCGGCTGTCCTCAACTGCGGTGCTGGAGAAAGGCACACTGTTTTATAGAGAGGTTCTTTTCTTTAAAGGGGAGAAAAAAAAAATACATGGTATTTACAGGAAAGAAAACTGGGCCCTTCGGTTTTATTTTGGTTGCCACGTCTGAAATGGAAGTGGGGAAGGCCAGAAATACACACGAGCAACTGCGCCTTGACGGGATGATTCATAGTGGTTGTGCCGCCTGTGATGGAAAATGCAGCTGGTTAAGCAAGATCAGCCATGAAGCCTCACATCATCTCCTCTGGCAGGGTTGATGCCTACCGTCTTGTGACAGCCTTACTGTGTGTGATTGTATGATTGACTGTCTTTCTCCCCCTCTCAGTTCATGACCAAGAACCCCACCATGCGCTTGGGCAGCCCAAGTCAAGGCGGTGAGCATGCCATCTTGAGACACCCTTTCTTTAAGGAAATCGACTGGGCCCAGCTGAACCATCGCCAAGTAGAACCACCTTTCCGACCCAGAATCGTAAGTGTCTGACACCACTTCAGTAGACCTTCTTCTTTCTTAAACTGTCTCAGTGTTCCACTTGAGCAGCTAGATGGTCCACCAGGGGATGACCAGACCAGAAGTTCAGCCAGATGCTCTACAGGGCAGCCTTATCCAGGACTCCTCCTTGCCCCCGAGGCAACATCTCTTGGTGTGCCAGGGGTTATGTCTCAAAAAGTGTTCACCTCTTGCTTGCCTCGGCCCCATCCCCTCAAGTTAAAATTTCCTGGAGTTGAAGAGGCTTTGAAACTTTCCAGGTTTCCCCAAAAAAGTTTGGTTGAGAAATTCATTGTTCTAGCTGATTTCCTTATGCTCCTTAGTCAGGGAGCCTTTCCCAAGCCCCCAGGAAAGTAGAGAGGATGTGAAATGCTCCTCAGGGCCCTCAGCCTGGCTCGCTGGCTTGGAGAGCTCAGCTCTGTGACAGCCCCTGCAGCACAGGGCTCAGGGCAAGAGAGGAAATACTGGGAGTACCATGGGTGCTTCCCCAAGGGAGGAAGCTAAGTAGGGTGGCATTCCTGAAGGGTCCAGCTCTTAGACTGAGAGCTAAGCTGTTTCTTATAGGTGAATCAAGAGAACCACAGTGGGAAGGCAGAGAAGCTGGGCTTCCAGTACATCACAAGTTAGGGGGGACAAGGATGCTCAGAGAGAAATATCGTTGACTCCAGGAAGAGAAGTGAGAGATCTCACAATGGTAAAAATGATCTCTCCAGCATTAGTTTATAAAGATATAAAATACACGTTTCCGTATGTCATTGGCTTAATCTGTAACAGCCTGCTAGGTTGAGACACCAAACACCCAGAGCATAAAACCACTTCCTTTCATGGGCATCCCCCTGCCAGCCCCTCTGGGAGGAGGGGAAGTTTTGCCAGCAGGGCAGAATGAAGCTGCTGGTGAGTGAAGTGAGAGGCATTTGTTCCCTGAACTCAGAATTTCCAAGAAGTCTTTCAAGAAAATCGCTTCAAGCACATAGTGTGAATTTACATAACCTCTATTGTCTTGTGGGCCCCTGTATGGCCTGCTGAGAAGTGTTACTTCCATGAAATGGACAGGGTGAACCAGCTGGCTGGGTCAGGTGAGCAAGTTAATTCCTTAGCTTCCCAGCCTAAGACTGGTCTGCTCAGCAAGATTTTTATGAGGCTAGTGAATTGGTGGTTACAGATGCCCTAATAATACACAATGCAGTAGAATTAGTAGAAAGCAATGTTTAACCAATTGTCATAACTGGAATTAATGCTGCTGAGAGAGTTGCAGGGCCGTCCTCTGAACTCACTGGCAAGGGCTAAGTCCCACGGAAGATTAATAAGCCTCATGTACAGAATCTGAAGTTTTCCTTGTTTCCTTTTTGACAGAAATCCCGAGAAGACGTCAGTAATTTTGACCCTGACTTCATAAAGGAAGAACCGGTTTTAACTCCAATTGATGAGGGACATCTTCCTATGATTAACCAGGATGAGTTTAGAAACTTTTCCTTTGTCTCTCCAGAGTTGCATCCATAGCCTGTGGCGAATGGGAGAGATGGTATGAGAAGCAAAAGGAGAGATTTTTCCAGGAATTTCCTCTGTGGGGAACTCCTCAGTGTCAACGTTCGAACAAGACCCTTACCTTCAGGGAACAGGTGGAGAACTCTGTAAAGGACGGAACATCAGGAGATCAACCACTTCAAGTTCTGAGGGAGCCAGGGTCCTAGAAATAGTGGATACTGAAATGAGATTTCATGAAGAAATACACTGCTCAGCTCTGAGTTTCCATGGTTACTTCAGGTTCAGGATATTAACAGGAGCCAAAAGAAGAACAGGTGTGAAGAATAAACCAGATCCTAGAACTTCCAAGTCACTCAGGATTTCTTACTTCAAGGGACAAACCTAGACGTTGTATGGCCTACTCCCAGCTCTTCTGTAAGCCAATGAGCCCTGAATACTGGCAGTCTGTAAGAAGTCTCTAAATGCTCATGAAGAACTTGACGAGAAGGAAAGGGATGGCTTTCCAAATAGAATGACTTACTCTGAACAAGAAATAGTGTCCATAAAGCTCATAAAGCCCAATCTTGACAACAGTTGGACATCAAGGCAACTGCTACAGCTTATTCTTTTATCTTTCCTTTCACTTCATAGATATTTATTGAGTGCCCAGTGAGATGGTGCAACAGTACCCAGCAGTGTAAACAGATTTGCTCTCACCAAGCTTTCATCCTTAAGTTACTGGAAAGGTGTGTGCATTCTGTGAAATGCCTCTCCACGTTGCCTACATCATACTTTGTCTGCACATAACTTTTTTCACAGAAGGCAGCTTGCTGCCCCAACAGCAACTATCCACATACTTGGCAAGTTGACCAGCAGATGAGCTCAGCAGCTAACAGACCGGTGGAATCTCATCGTCGAGGCAATGTGCCGATATTGCTCTGGTCTCATCACTGGAGAACCACTCTCCAATCAGGTCCGTGACCAGACTTATGGCTTATACCTTAGCAAGTTATTTAAATTATATTTTAAGAGACAAAGATGTTTGTTACGCGTTTTAATAATTAGAAATGGCTCTTGTAAGCAGGACATGTATCGAAGAAGGACCTTATCATATGTACCCATGTATGCAGTTGGAGAATTTTATCTGGCTGAAATAAATGCATTTTGTAACAAAAGGGATTTTACTTGTCTAGAAGGATTTGTCCCATCCCCACTAGGAGAGGAGATATATAATTAAAATAAGCTTTGAGCACAACAGACAGAACTTTTGACTCAAAGCAACTTCCTGAGAGCAAAGGTTGACATCCCATTGTGTGTGTCACTTAAATGAATGTGGCCTGTCTCTTCGTAACCACAACTTTCATTCTGAGTCAGGGTAATGAGGTCTAAGCCTCACTGCCACAGACTCATCCTCAAACTCTTTGTAGCTAGACACAATAATTGCTTATTTCTCATCCAGTGAGAGCAAGTTCAACAGCCCCCTTCCTACTCTTCACTATGCCATCTGTTTATGCAGATTCCAAGGTTGCCATAGGAAGGGAAGGGCGAAATGGAGGCAGCGCTGAGTGTTTCCCTACCTCTCCTGGGAGGAACACGCATCACCTGTGCTCACACCAGACTGGCCAGAAAAACAGACAGGACTGGGAATTATAGAGGAGCCAAGGGGTATCTGGGCAGTAATGACATCACTGTTGGAGGTTCTTTTTTGTATTCCAAGATGGAAAATGACTTTTGAATGAAGAGAGTAGTTAGAAGCCTCCCTTTATATTTCACTCTCAGCCATTCTTAGATATACTCACTCATGTAATTTTACTAGGTCGTCACAATACCCCTGTGAGGCAAGCTGCTCATTCTACCACTATGTCCAGTGTGAGCACCATGGTGCATTTTGTACCCGAGAACAAGAAAGGATCTGAGAAGTTGAATTAGTTGATTACCCAAAGGTTTCAGACTTGGTGAAGAGTAGGTCCAGTCTGGAGTCGACATCTTGGATGTTCAAATCCCACAGTCTTCTGGAAGGGACTGGAGGACTCTTTGGCCTTTGTAGCAACTTTGCAGCTCAGTGTCTCCTTTTGCTCTGTGGGGCTGACTAGCTTCGGTCTTGTTCACAGTGTAAAGAACCACAAAGAATAGCAGGCCTCCTGTGCTCGTTTACAAAATCCACTGTCACAGGCCTGCAAAGGACCCCACTATCTTCTAGACTCAGCAGCTTCCCTCGTGGCAACCTATTCCCAAGTCTGCCACCTGGGTCCCCTAATTTGGGTTCAGTCCATTCTTTTACGATAACTGCAGACCTGTTAGATTATCTGACAGCCAGACGTGGCTGTGATAGGATTTCTAACATTTCTGCCCCATCCCTCTTTTCTATGTGAGGAGAGAGGAGGTACAGGAGATTGACCTAAAACTCAGAGAGTCTTCGACCCTAGGGTTGGAGCTCTGTTTCATATCTTTCATCCATCCTCCTAAACCTTACTTCCCTTTTGAGGATCACAAGGCCTGCACTTTCTGAGGCGGGCTGGCCACAAGCCATTTGATCAGCGGGTGCTTAGTCTGCCAGGCCAGCCATTCCCCTGAGCTCCATGGGTACCATGGAGGTCAAGACAAGGTCACACTGCCTCTTCCCTCCCACAAGACCATCTTGCCTCTTCAAAAAGGAATCTTGAAAAGTCTTCAGGCCTTAACACCCTTCTCCCTCATCTCCACACCCATTTGTCCCTGTTCTCCTAAACTATTCCATGCTACCCTATTAGCCATGCAGCCCTGAGTGTTTGAAAGGAAAATAGAGCATTTGCTCTGACATGTTGATTATCTTTTGACTGCAGAAGGAGTTTTCACTTACTGATGGATAACATTTATTGCACAGGTGCTGTTACACTTTTCAGTGAATTTACTCATTCAGTGCCCCAAGAGGCGGGCAGTCTCATCTCCATTGTACAGATGGGGAAACTGAGGTATTGAGTGATTAAGTAATTTGTCTGAAGTCACACAAGTGAAACAGTAGGGTCAGGATTGAGGTCAGGCAGTTTAACTCCTGAGTCCCTAGTTTTAGCCCAAATTGTTAAAATTCCTCTATTAAGGTCAATTTTATTGTTCCCAATTTTGTGAGGTATTGAGCACAATAAAAAGGGTGTAAACTGGATTTAGCAGTGAGCGCTAGATAAACTGACAGCTGGGCAGGACGGTATTACTCATCCGGTTCTGTAGAACCCTTTATCAGCAGTGAAATTGTGTGATTTGCATGTCAAGGGCCTGGAGTGGCTCACCCCCACCCTGCTGCATCTGCCCCCCGCCCCCCCTTAAAGGAACTGGGGCAGGCCAGAATGATGCAATCAGCACTTGGACCTCCCTGAGGAAGAGGAAATAGTCTGGGTCAAAAGATCCTGCAAACCCTGTGTGAAGTCCTGGGGTAACCTCTGAGCCTTGGAGGTGAGAGAGTTTAGTGAGGGGCGGTCTAGCCCCTTTCTCTTCCCTACTAGGGGATCCCCTGTGTTTCAGTAACCCACCTTGGTCACCCATCCTGCTGGTAACGTGGAATCATCAGAAAGGAGACATACAGCCTGGGGCTAACCTGGGCAGCTGCATGGTTACAGCTACAGAGCTGATGTAATTTGGTAGCAAAGAAAAGACCAAATTAAAAGCACCCCATTTATCACTTGTTGATCTTAACTGGGTGAACATTGCTATAAAGATATTCTAGTCACAGATATGGCCTTGACTATATCACGGGCCAACACCATAAGGCTTTATGTCCCCACTATTCCCAGATTTGGTCATCCTGTTTGCTTTGCCTGGCTGTGTTGACTTAAAATGCCTAGGCAGCTCTCTCTGATTGCCCCTGGCTCAGAGTTGCACCAGGTCCTATAACTCCTCATTTTACGTCATCTAGGGATAAGACTCTGATACCGCCAGAGACGTGTGCAGTGGAAATGAGCCCTCTGGTCATATGTCACTCTAAACTGAGGTGCAGGTTGGACAGATCAGGTCCAAGTGCAGCTATCAATGAGGCTTTATCGTCTCTCTTCCTTCCTGTGTTGAATTAGAACCACGGCTAAGAGTGCCACCCTCGGCTTCTTCCTGTTCCAGAGGCACCCCATCACCTCCACTCCCCTGTCAATTCCTCTTTCTCTCCTCCTCACCTTTTGCATTTTTTATTCCCTGGTGTAATAAGCCAGCTCTATACTCTCTCCCTCCCTCTATCATTTGGTTTACAATACACAAAGATGACATAAAATCCTGATTTGCTTACATTATACGCTCTTTTAGGGCCCAGAAATGGAAGCCATCCATCCCTTGTATTTCCACATCTTTGGCTTCACCCCCGTACCCACACTCTACCCACTATGTCAGGTATTGCCCAGGCAGAGACTGCCTCTGAGGCACCCCTGCCTGCTCTGCCCACCATGGTTCTGGGAGGCAAGACATCAGAGGAGTGAGCTGGGTAGAACCCACATCTGTTCACCAAATCTGCCTCTTAATGTGTGTTCTTGGAGAAAGGGAGTCATTTCTCCAGGTTACCATTTTCTAGCCCACACTCTGCACTCTGGCCCACCCTGTCCAATCTGCAACTCAGTTCAGATGAACCTATGTCTACAGGGCTCATTTGAGAAATGAGTGAAATTGACACCTGCCTAGCCAGTCCTGTTACTGCAGGGATTGGTTGTGATGCTCTATGTGAAGCCTGTACCACAGCGGGGCACGTAGAAAATGCTTGGTCAGTGGTAGAGATTATTACCGTCAGCTATTTCAGAGGACAAGGGAAGATTGCAGGTGATGTCCTCCAGGAAAATGGGTGAGTGGGACCCCCACGTTCTTCACGCTGCCCATCTCGCCTATGGGGATTCCATGCCAGCTCCAAGTTGGAGGGCTTTGTACTTTCCTGAGTAGTTGCCTGCAGAGATTTCTCAGGAGATTCTTTCAAAAACTTCTAGGATGTTCTGAGTCCATCCTACCCTGATTGACATGCAGAATCAGTGTTAAGCTTGAGACTGTGCTGCTCACCGTTAAAAAAAGAGACTTAAGAAGTTCCCATGGTTTTCCATAAAATGGCTCTTATCTTAAACCTTTCAGGAATTCTTTTGTTCTGCTGGATTCAACTCACTTCTGACCAGATAACACAGAACCACACCCCAACACCAGCACCTGCTGGGCATGCTCTGTACACTTAGCACACACACCACCAGGTCAGAAAATAGAACACATGTGCTCACAATGTCCGCTGCACCCTGGCATGAATTAGGATTTGAAGCCAATCATAGAACACAGGGCCTTTTTTTCCTGTTTTAAGATATCTATGAAGGTTTCTGGTAAAACCAGAGACCTCATAGTCCTATGTATTCTTACTGGACCTTGAGCCATAGCACCCTTGTCCTCACGCAACACCCAAAGACCACCCAGAGCTGCCTTTCTTACACCACCAAGGCAGTTCTTACCCACAGAGGTTTCATTCTTCCAAGGGCTCAGACCACAGCTAGGAGAGTTTGGGCTAAATAAAGTGAAGATTGTGCAGGCAGTGAGTACAGTCCAACATTCAAGTGGTTGAAACAGGAATCTTCTTTGGAGACATCTCAAATTAGAAACCAAAGCTAGTCTAGTAGTCATTTGATCTGACAGTGTCAGAAATTGCCTGGATGATCTCTGAAGTTCTTCCAGCCTTATGCTCTCAGGACTGCAGATGAACAGAGGAAAATGGTTCATCAGTAGATGTCAACTCCATACTATCCTCACCACATGCAAAACCTCCACTTCTCAGATTTCCTTCCCCCATCCCTCTCTGTACAACCTTTACACCCTGGCACACTCCTATACCTCCACAAGCTCTCTCTATCCCAAATCCCCCTGAGGCTCACACAGATCACTTATCCCCAAAAATCACATATCCATATCTCATACAAGGTTGCCCTTCACATTTCTCATGCTTGTCCACACATGAAAAGGAAAAAGGCTTTCTAAAGTTACCATCAGGCCAAGATCACAAGAAGGATAAGCCCTCTTCTAGAAACTGATAATATAGCTCTTGTAAATGAAAGAGAAAGCAATATTCCTCAACCCAGTTCCCTATTTTCTCAAAGAAAATTATTTTCAAGGATACAATTGTCATTGACAAAATGAATTGTAGGCCAAGGGAGATAAAGAGATGATATCAGTTATTTAGGTAAGTACAGGCAAAACTGCAGAATTATTTAAGCAGTAATTTATGAGCACCAGAAGGGTTACTAATCATTTGGATTGTACAGGGGTTCATAAAAGACATGTCTTGAAAGTCTAATCTTTTTTGTTGATGGTTACTAGACTGGTTGATCAGGCATATATGATCGGTTTCACATAACTGAGCTTCAAAAACATACATGACAAAGTCTGTCTTCCTTGTGACCCAGCAGGATTCAATGAACAATGGTACCCAAAGTATGGTGATTACTAGATTAGTATCGATCTGAAATAGTGTTCTGCAACCTAAGGTAATTCCTGCTTCCCTG
>NC_057391.1:68771722-68773513 GCF_019320065.1 Cervus canadensis
ACTCATTTGAAAAGACCCTGATGCTGGGAAAGATTGAGGGCAGGAGGAGAAGGGGACGACAGAGGATGAGATGGCTGGATGGCATCACCAACTCGATGGACATGGGTTTGGGTGAACTCCAGGAGTTGGTGATGGACAGGGAGGCCTGGCATGCTGCGGTTCATGGGGTCGCAAAGAGTTAGACATGACTGAGTGACTGAACTGAACTGGAATCAGTCCCCCTGACTTCAGACTATACTACAAAGCTACAGCTATGATACTGGCACAAAAATCAAAATATAGATCAATGGAACAGGCTAGAAAGCCCAGAAATAAATCCATGAACCTATCATCAATTAATCTATGACAGAGGAGGCAAGACAATAAAATGGGAAAAAAGACAGTTTCTTCAGTAAATGCTGCTAGGAAAACTGGACAGCTACATGTAAAAAAATGAAATTAGAACATACTCTTAACACCATACACAAACATAAACTCAAAATGAATTAAAGACCTAAATGTAAGACCAAATACTATGAAACTCTAAGAGGAAAACATAAGGTGAACAATCTTTGACATAAATAACAGCAATATCTTTTTAAAGCTGTCTCCTACAGTAATGGATGTAAAAATAAAAATAAACAAATTGGAACTGAATTCAAAGCTTTTGCACAGCAAAAGAAACCATAAACAAAAAGACAACCCACAAAATAGGATAAAATATTTGAAAACAATGCAACCAACAAGGAACTAATCTCCAACATTTACAAACAGCTCATACAGCTCAATATTTTAAAAAAAATTTTTTAAATGGTCAGAAGACCTAAATAAACATTTCTCCAAAGAAGACATACAGATGGCCAAGATACAAATGAAAAGATGCTCAACACTGCTAATTATTAGAGAAATGCCAATAAAATCTACAATGAGAAATCATCTCACACCAGTCAGAATGACCATCATCAAAAAATCTACAAACAATAAATACTACATAAAGGGTAAAGAAAAGGGAACCCTCCTATACTGTTGGTGGAAATGTAAATTGGAACAGAAAAAAATAAAAATAGAGCTACTGTATGATCCAGCAATACCACTCTGGCCATAATTCAAAATGTTATCTGCACCCCAATGTTCATTGCATCAGTGTTTACAGTAGCCAAGACATGGAAGCAACCTAAATGTCCATCAATAGAGGAATGAATAAAGATGTGGTACATATATACATTGGAATATTTCTCAGCCATAAAAAAAGAATGAAATAATGCCATTTGCAACAACATGGATAGACCTAGAGATTGTCCTACTAAGTAAAATCAGACAAAGACAAACGTCATGATATCACTTATATGTGGAATTTTTAAAAAGGATACAAATAAACTTATTTACAAAACAGAAACAGACTTAGAAAACAAACTTATGGTTACCAAAGGGGATGCCTGGAGTAGCAAGGGGAGGGCAGGAGATAAATTAGGTGTTTGAGATTAACATATATATACTGCTGCTGCTGCTAAGTCACGTCAGTCGTGTCTGACTCTGTGTGACCCCATAGACGGCAGCCCACCAGGCTCCTGTCCCTGGGATTCTCCAGGCAAGAACACTAGAGTGGGTTGCCATTTCCTTCTCCAGTGCATGAAAGTGAAAAGTGAAAGTGAAGTCGCTCAGTCGTGTCCGACTCTTAGCGACCCCATGGACTGCAGCCTACCAGGCTCCTCCATCCATGGGATTTTCCAGGCAAGAGTACTGGAGTGGGGTGCCATTGCCTTCTCCAATATACACACTACTATATATGAAATAGGTAAACAACAAGGGCCT
>NC_057391.1:68773523-68788659 GCF_019320065.1 Cervus canadensis
TAAAAATGATCTCTCCAGCATTAGTTTATAAAGATATAAAATACACGTTTCCGTATGTCATTGGCTTAATCTGTAACAGCCTGCTAGGTTGAGACACCAAACACCCAGAGCATAAAACCACTTCCTTTCATGGGCATCCCCCTGCCAGCCCCTCTGGGAGGAGGGGAAGTTTTGCCAGCAGGGCAGAATGAAGCTGCTGGTGAGTGAAGTGAGAGGCATTTGTTCCCTGAACTCAGAATTTCCAAGAAGTCTTTCAAGAAAATCGCTTCAAGCACATAGTGTGAATTTACATAACCTCTATTGTCTTGTGGGCCCCTGTATGGCCTGCTGAGAAGTGTTACTTCCATGAAATGGACAGGGTGAACCAGCTGGCTGGGTCAGGTGAGCAAGTTAATTCCTTAGCTTCCCAGCCTAAGACTGGTCTGCTCAGCAAGATTTTTATGAGGCTAGTGAATTGGTGGTTACAGATGCCCTAATAATACACAATGCAGTAGAATTAGTAGAAAGCAATGTTTAACCAATTGTCATAACTGGAATTAATGCTGCTGAGAGAGTTGCAGGGCCGTCCTCTGAACTCACTGGCAAGGGCTAAGTCCCACGGAAGATTAATAAGCCTCATGCACAGAATCTGAAGTTTTCCTTGTTTCCTTTTTGACAGAAATCCCGAGAAGACGTCAGTAATTTTGACCCTGACTTCATAAAGGAAGAACCGGTTTTAACTCCAATTGATGAGGGACATCTTCCTATGATTAACCAGGATGAGTTTAGAAACTTTTCCTTTGTCTCTCCAGAGTTGCATCCATAGCCTGTGGCGAATGGGAGAGATGGTATGAGAAGCAAAAGGAGAGATTTTTCCAGGAATTTCCTCTGTGGGGAACTCCTCAGTGTCAACGTTCGAACAAGACCCTTACCTTCAGGGAACAGGTGGAGAACTCTGTAAAGGACGGAACATCAGGAGATCAACCACTTCAAGTTCTGAGGGAGCCAGGGTCCTAGAAATAGTGGATACTGAAATGAGATTTCATGAAGAAATACACTGCTCAGCTCTGAGTTTCCATGGTTACTTCAGGTTCAGGATATTAACAGGAGCCAAAAGAAGAACAGGTGTGAAGAATAAACCAGATCCTAGAACTTCCAAGTCACTCAGGATTTCTTACTTCAAGGGACAAACCTAGACGTTGTATGGCCTACTCCCAGCTCTTCTGTAAGCCAATGAGCCCTGAATACTGGCAGTCTGTAAGAAGTCTCTAAATGCTCATGAAGAACTTGACGAGAAGGAAAGGGATGGCTTTCCAAATAGAATGACTTACTCTGAACAAGAAATAGTGTCCATAAAGCTCATAAAGCCCAATCTTGACAACAGTTGGACATCAAGGCAACTGCTACAGCTTATTCTTTTATCTTTCCTTTCACTTCATAGATATTTATTGAGTGCCCAGTGAGATGGTGCAACAGTACCCAGCTGTGTAAACAGATTTGCTCTCACCAAGCTTTCATCCTTAAGTTACTGGAAAGGTGTGTGCATTCTGTGAAATGCCTCTCCACGTTGCCTACATCATACTTTGTCTGCACATAACTTTTTTCACAGAAGGCAGCTTGCTGCCCCAACAGCAACTATCCACATACTTGGCAAGTTGACCAGCAGATGAGCTCAGCAGCTAGCAGACCGGTGGAATCTCATCGTCGAGGCAATGTGCCGATATTGCTCTGGTCTCATCACTGGAGAACCACTCTCCAATCAGGTCCGTGACCAGACTTATGGCTTATACCTTAGCAAGTTATTTAAATTATATTTTAAGAGACAAAGATGTTTGTTACGCGTTTTAATAATTAGAAATGGCTCTTGTAAGCAGGACATGTATCGAAGAAGGACCTTATCATATGTACCCATGTATGCAGTTGGAGAATTTTATCTGGCTGAAATAAATGCATTTTGTAACAAAAGGGATTTTACTTGTCTAGAAGGATTTGTCCCATCCCCACTAGGAGAGGAGATATATAATTAAAATAAGCTTTGAGCACAACAGACAGAACTTTTGACTCAAAGCAACTTCCTGAGAGCAAAGGTTGACATCCCATTGTGTGTGTCACTTAAATGAATGTGGCCTGTCTCTTCGTAACCACAACTTTCATTCTGAGTCAGGGTAATGAGGTCTAAGCCTCACTGCCACAGACTCATCCTCAAACTCTTTGTAGCTAGACACAATAATTGCTTATTTCTCATCCAGTGAGAGCAAGTTCAACAGCCCCCTTCCTACTCTTCACTATGCCATCTGTTTATGCAGATTCCAAGGTTGCCATAGGAAGGGAAGGGCGAAATGGAGGCAGCGCTGAGTGTTTCCCTACCTCTCCTGGGAGGAACACTCATCACCTGTGCTCACACCAGACTGGCCAGAAAAACAGACAGGACTGGGAATTACAGAGGAGCCAAGGGGTATCTGGGCAGTAATGACATCACTGTTGGAGGTTCTTTTTTGTATTCCAAGATGGAAAATGACTTTTGAATGAAGAGAGTAGTTAGAAGCCTCCCTTTATATTTCACTCTCAGCCATTCTTAGATATACTCACTCATGTAATTTTACTAGGTCGTCACAATACCCCTGTGAGGCAAGCTGCTCATTCTACCACTATGTCCAGTGTGAGCACCATGGTGCATTTTGTACCCGAGAACAAGAAAGGATCTGAGAAGTTGAATTAGTTGATTACCCAAAGGTTTCAGACTTGGTGAAGAGTAGGTCCAGTCTGGAGTCGACATCTTGGATGTTCAAATCCCACAGACTTCTGGAAGGGACTGGAGGACTCTCTGGCCTTTGTAGCAACTTTGCAGCTCAGTGTCTCCTTTTGCTCTGTGGGGCTGACTAGCTTCGGTCTTGTTCACAGTGTAAAGAACCACAAAGAATAGCAGGCCTCCTGTGCTCGTTTACAAAATCCACTGTCACAGGCCTGCAAAGGACCCCACTATCTTCTAGACTCAGCAGCTTCCCTCGTGGCAACCTATTCCCAAGTCTGCCACCTGGGTCCCCTAATTTGGGTTCAGTCCATTCTTTTACGATAACTGCAGACCTGTTAGATTATCTGACAGCCAGACGTGGCTGTGATAGGATTTCTAACATTTCTGCCCCATCCCTCTTTTCTATGTGAGGAGAGAGGAGGTACAGGAGATTGACCTAAAACTCAGAGAGTCTTCGACCCTAGGGTTGGAGCTCTGTTTCATATCTTTCATCCATCCTCCTAAACCTTACTTCCCTTTTGAGGATCACAAGGCCTGCACTTCCTGAGGCGGGCTGGCCACAAGCCATTTGATCAGCGGGTGCTTAGTCTGCCAGGCCAGCCATTCCCCTGAGCTCCATGGGTACCATGGAGGTCAAGACAAGGTCACACTGCCTCTTCCCTCCTGCAAGACCATCTCGCCTCTTCAAAAAGGAATCTTGAAAAGTCTTCAGGCCTTAACACCCTTCTCCCTCATCTCCACACCCATTTGTCCCTGTTCTCCTAAACTATTCCATGCTACCCTATTAGCCATGCAGCCCTGAGTGTTTGAAAGGAAAATAGAGCATTTGCTCTGACATGTTGATTATCTTTTGACTGCAGAAGGAGTTTTCACTTACTGATGGATAACATTTATTGCACAGGTGCTGTTACACTTTTCAGTGAATTTACTCATTCAGTGCCCCAAGAGGCGGGCAGTCTCATCTCCATTGTACAGATGGGGAAACTGAGGTATTGAGTGATTAAGTAATTTGTCTGAAGTCACACAAGTGAAACAGTAGGGTCAGGATTGAGGTCAGGCAGTTTAACTCCTGAGTCCCTAGTTTTAGCCCAAATTGTTAAAATTCCTCTATTAAGGTCAATTTTATTGTTCCCAATTTTGTGAGGTATTGAGCACAATAAAAAGGGTGTAAACTGGATTTAGCAGTGAGCGCTAGATAAACTGACAGCTGGGCAGGACGGTATTACTCATCCGGTTCTGTAGAACCCTTTATCAGCAGTGAAATTGTGTGATTTGCATGTCAAGGGCCTGGAGTGGCTCACCCCCACCCTGCTGCATCTGCCCCCCGCCCCCCCTTAAAGGAACTGGGGCAGGCCAGAATGATGCAATCAGCACTTGGACCTCCCTGAGGAAGAGGAAATAGTCTGGGTCAAAAGATCCTGCAAACCCTGTGTGAAGTCCTGGGGTAACCTCTGAGCCTTGGAGGTGAGAGAGTTTAGTGAGGGGCGGTCTAGCCCCTTTCTCTTCCCTACTAGGGGATCCCCTGTGTTTCAGTAACCCACCTTGGTCACCCATCCTGCTGGTAACGTGGAATCATCAGAAAGGAGACATACAGCCTGGGGCTAACCTGGGCAGCTGCATGGTTACAGCTACAGAGCTGATGTAATTTGGTAGCAAAGAAAAGACCAAATTAAAAGCACCCCATTTATCACTTGTTGATCTTAACTGGGTGAACATTGCTATAAAGATATTCTAGTCACAGATATGGCCTTGACTATATCACGGGCCAACACCATAAGGCTTTATGTCCCCACTATTCCCAGATTTGGTCATCCTGTTTGCTTTGTCTGGCTGTGTTGACTTAAAATGCCTAGGCAGCTCTCTCTGATTGCCCCTGGCTCAGAGTTGCACCAGGTCCTATAACTCCTCATTTTACGTCATCTAGGGATAAGACTCTGATACCGCCAGAGACGTGTGCAGTGGAAATGAGCCCTCTGGTCATATGTCACTCTAAACTGAGGTGCAGGTTGGACAGATCAGGTCCAAGTGCAGCTATCAATGAGGCTTTATCGTCTCTCTTCCTTCCTGTGTTGAATTAGAACCACGGCTAAGAGTGCCACCCTCGGCTTCTTCCTGTTCCAGAGGCACCCCATCACCTCCACTCCCCTGTCAATTCCTCTTTCTCTCCTCCTCACCTTTTGCATTCTTTATTCCCTGGTGTAATAAGCCAGCTCTATACTCTCTCCCTCCCTCTATCATTTGGTTTACAATACACAAAGATGACATAAAATCCTGATTTGCTTACATTATACGCTCTTTTAGGGCCCAGAAATGGAAGCCATCCATCCCTTGTATTTCCACATCTTTGGCTTCACCCCCGTACCCACACTCTACCCACTATGTCAGGTATTGCCCAGGCAGAGACTGCCTCTGAGGCAACCCTGCCTGCTCTGCCCACCATGGTTCTGGGAGGCAAGACATCAGAGGAGTGAGCTGGGTAGAACCCACATCTGTTCACCAAATCTGCCTCTTAATGTGTGTTCTTGGAGAAAGGGAGTCATTTCTCCAGGTTACCATTTTCTAGCCCACACTCTGCACTCTGGCCCACCCTGTCCAATCTGCAACTCAGTTCAGATGAACCTATGTCTACAGGGCTCATTTGAGAAATGAGTGAAATTGACACCTGCCTAGCCAGTCCTGTTACTGCAGGGATTGGTTGTGATGCTCTATGTGAAGCCTGTACCACAGCGGGGCACGTAGAAAATGCTTGGTCAGTGGTAGAGATTATTACCGTCAGCTATTTCAGAGGACAAGGGAAGATTGCAGGTGATGTCCTCCAGGAAAATGGGTGAGTGGGACCCCCACGTTCTTCACGCTGCCCATCTCGCCTATGGGGATTCCATGCCAGCTCCAAGTTGGAGGGCTTTGTACTTTCCTGAGTAGTTGCCTGCAGAGATTTCTCAGGAGATTCTTTCAAAAACTTCTAGGATGTTCTGAGTCCATCCTACCCTGATTGACATGCAGAATCAGTGTTAAGCTTGAGACTGTGCTGCTCACCGTTAAAAAAAGAGACTTAAGAAGTTCCCATGGTTTTCCATAAAATGGCTCTTATCTTAAACCTTTCAGGAATTCTTTTGTTCTGCTGGATTCAACTCACTTCTGACCAGATAACACAGAACCACACCCCAACACCAGCACCTGCTGGGCATGCTCTGTACACTTAGCACACACACCACCAGGTCAGAAAATAGAACACATGTGCTCACAATGTCCGCTGCACCCTGGCATGAATTAGGATTTGAAGCCAATCATAGAACACAGGGCCTTTTTTTCCTGTTTTAAGATATCTATGAAGGTTTCTGGTAAAACCAGAGACCTCATAGTCCTATGTATTCTTACTGGACCTTGAGCCATAGCACCCTTGTCCTCACGCAACACCCAAAGACCACCCAGAGCTGCCTTTCTTACACCACCAAGGCAGTTCTTACCCACAGAGGTTTCATTCTTCCAAGGGCTCAGACCACAGCTAGGAGAGTTTGGGCTAAATAAAGTGAAGATTGTGCAGGCAGTGAGTACAGTCCAACATTCAAGTGGTTGAAACAGGAATCTTCTTTGGAGACATCTCAAATTAGAAACCAAAGCTAGTCTAGTAGTCATTTGATCTGACAGTGTCAGAAATTGCCTGGATGATCTCTGAAGTTCTTCCAGCCTTATGCTCTCAGGACTGCAGATGAACAGAGGAAAATGGTTCATCAGTAGATGTCAACTCCATACTATCCTCACCACATGCAAAACCTCCACTTCTCAGATTTCCTTCCCCCATCCCTCTCTGTACAACCTTTACACCCTGGCACACTCCTATACCTCCACAAGCTCTCTCTATCCCAAATCCCCCTGAGGCTCACACAGATCACTTATCCCCAAAAATCACATATCCATATCTCATACAAGGTTGCCCTTCACATTTCTCATGCTTGTCCACACATGAAAAGGAAAAAGGCTTTCTAAAGTTACCATCAGGCCAAGATCACAAGAAGGATAAGCCCTCTTCTAGAAACTGATAATATAGCTCTTGTAAATGAAAGAGAAAGCAATATTCCTCAACCCAGTTCCCTATTTTCTCAAAGAAAATTATTTTCAAGGATACAATTGTCATTGACAAAATGAATTGTAGGCCAAGGGAGATAAAGAGATGATATCAGTTATTTAGGTAAGTACAGGCAAAACTGCAGAATTATTTAAGCAGTAATTTATGAGCACCAGAAGGGTTACTAATCATTTGGATTGTACAGGGGTTCATAAAAGACATGTCTTGAAAGTCTAATCTTTTTTGTTGATGGTTACTAGACTGGTTGATCAGGCATATATGATCGGTTTCACATAACTGAGCTTCAAAAACATACATGACAAAGTCTGTCTTCCTTGTGACCCAGCAGGATTCAATGAACAATGGTACCCAAAGTATGGTGATTACTAGATTAGTATCGATCTGAAATAGTGTTCTGCAACCTAAGGTAATTCCTGCTTCCCTGGGATTAATAGACAAATTTCATATCTTCCTTTAGATTTCAGACATCATGACCTACCACAAAAATATGACAGACACAGTGCTACTTGTTTGTTTTCCAACTACACATGCTTTCTCAGGAGATTCTGGTACATAGAGCAGAGTGGAGCTTAGAGATCTAGTCACTCATGAAACTAACATTTATTAAGCATCAACTATATGCCTACATGCTTTTGTGGCTGGAAAAACTAAAGTAAAAAAAGAAAAAACCCCAAAGATCCCTACATTCTAATCTAGAGATGTGACAGTGTTTACCCAAATGAATCCACTCAGTGGTAAAGCAGCTTTTTGGTCTTACCTTCAACATAATTGTGTCTGTAGCACCTGGCCCATTGTAGGTGCTAAAGAAATATGTGCTGTTGAATGATGCCATCAGAGCTAGGTGTCAGCCACCCACTTTCTGACTCCAAAGATAATACTTTTGCTCATCTCTATGCTGGAATTAAGAAATAAACATAACTTGTATGTGGGTCTGAAGAAGCTGAGTATATTGGGGCAAGATGGAGATGATAGCATGAGTAAAAAGTAGGCAAGAAGCAAAGAGAATAAATTCAATGTACGTATTCATCCAACAAATGTCTATTAGGATTTTATCAGACCTTTTGCTAAGTGATGGAGACACTATGACAAGCAAGACAGTCATGGTCCCCAGCATCCTTGAGCTTATGGCTTAGTGAATACAGGGATAGGGTGCCATGGCTGCCAAATAAATAAAAATGCAATCAAGGCCCCAGAGTTCCCACTGAACTGTTTCAGAGGAGGGGGTGATGAGCCCCACTGAGCTTGCTGTGATTAGACTGTGCCCAAACAACTGCACTCAGCTGAGGATACCAGCATATAGATACAAAGCTCCATCATGTTCAGAGGAGAGTAAACTGGATGATGGAGGAGAAAAAGCATGTAACATAGCAATGAGGGGGTAAACTGGGCATGAGCCTGAGAAGGAAAGGACCTTCAAGTATACCAAAAACTACCCTGGTGATCATTAAGGCTGCTCTCCAGGTGTTTCCAGCTCTCTTTCTTCTGGGCATAGGGTAAGAATCCCTTTTGGGCCCCATTATGGATGATGAGGCCATGTAAAGAGTTCTAGTCAACAAGTTAAGAGGAGACTGATGTATAGTACATGTAATACAGCTAGACCATTCACTGCTAAGAAAGTCTCTCTTTCCCCTTCAGTGAGCATACTCTTTCTCCCAGTAAATGGCCATGTTGAAACATAATGACTAGTCCCTGAATGATTAACATGAACTAAGAGCAACTAACACTTTCACCTTCAAGCCCTCAACCAACCCTTGATGGATATTTTACAAGATCAGCAATAATTATTCATATTTTTATTACTGCTAAGATTGTGGTGGTTCTTTGCCACTGTGGCATAACCTAGTCCATCCTGACTATTTTCTTGGGCTCCAAAGTCACTGCAGATGGTGACTTCAGCCATGAAATTAAAAGATACTTGCTCCTTGGAAGAAAGGCTCTGACAAACCTAGACAGTGTATTAAAAAGCAGAGATAGCACTTTTCCAACAAAGGTCCATATGGTCAAAACTATGGTTTTTCCAGTAGTCATGTACAAATGTGAGAGTTGGACCATAAAGAAGGCTGAGTGCTGAATGAAAAATTGATGCTTTCAAACTGTGATGCTGGAGAAGACTCTTGAGAGTCCCTTGGACTCTCAAGCAAGAAGATCAAATCAGTCAATCCTAAAGGAAATCAACTCTGAATATTCATTGGAAGGACTGATGCTGAAGCTCCAATACTTTGACCACCTGATGCAAAGAGCATTGGAAAAGACCCTGATGCTGGGAAAGATTGAGGGCAGGAGGAGCAAGGGGTGACAGAGGATGAGATGATTGGATGGCATCACCAACTCAATGGACATGAATCTGAGCAAACTCTGGGAGACAGTGAAGGACAGGGAAGCCTAGAGTGCTACAGTCCATGGGGTCACAAAGAGGTGGACAAGACTGAGAAACTGAACAACATCATCCTGACTAATGCTTGCTATATGGAGAAAGTCTGGTAATTTAGAGCTCTCAGGGTTGAAACTGGGATCTTGTCAGGCTGCAACAGGGGTTACAGAACTTGTTTTGGCATAAAAGTGAACTTTTTTCACAAAGGCACTCAAGCATATAGTCAACTTTCTTGGGAAAGAAGTTCACCATCACTGGACATCTTCAAGGATCTTTGGTGGGATGGTGGACAGGAAGTCAGATCAGACCATCTCAGAAAGGCTTCTTGCAACCCTAGGAGACCATCACAACACAGACTGAATGGGCTTAGCATGCACACTGTAAATGTGCCACACCCCAGGGCCCACTGGGGTGGGCTTGAGGCTGGCTCACCATAATGTCTCCACTGGCCAGGGCCTCTGCTGCTTTCACGCTTCCACACGGCCCTGCTCCTGTGCTCAGCACTGCTGATGGGCTCAGCAAGTGTGCACCAATTGCACAGCCGCTCAGACGACAAAGAGGTAAAACAAATGGTAACAGTTCTCTCAATTCTCCATCATGTAGATTGATAAATAGACTTCTGGGACTTCTGTCTGCATTAATAGCATCCTGGGGACAGTAGGAAACCACTGAATTCACCCCTATTGGTTTGTCCCTCATTGTGCTGATATGCTTTCTAAGCATATCAGGAAGAAGAGCTAAATGTCCTCCCTAAGCAAGCAAGTCCAGTATAAAGATCTTCTCAGGGGATATTTGTGTTGAGAGAAAGTCTGGGGAGAAATACGGATCTCAGCATCAAAGGCTGGATTCAAGCACTTGCCCCATCTTCTCACATTCTGCCGCAGCTGGCTCATACTGGCTCACAGGAACCAGTCAGACAAATCTCTTTCCAAGTCAGTAATGAGTGAGCTCACTATGGCAGCTTTAAATCAGCCCTGGTGGAACTATTTACACCATGGAAATCAGTAAATGTTACAAATCAGGGGTTCGTTTGGTTTTATTTGACAGCTTACCAGCATACCCTTGGTTAACAGTAAGAAAGTCATAATTTTAAGAACCAAAATGATCTGGTTCGTGCTCTACTGGCTGTTGTCATTAGGGGAAATGTATTGAAATTTCCATGAACTTTAGTTTTCTTATCTGTAAAAAAATAACGAAGATCAAACTATTAACTACCTAAGAGGGTAGTGTGGGGATCACATGAGATAATGTTCACAGATCATTTACTAAACTAATCAAAGCTCCTTCACCTTGGAGCACATACAGACAACAACCTCCAGGGACAGAAAAAGAACACCTCTGAATCGCAACTACTTCTTTTTTTAATGTGTAAAACCTTCCCAGAAGTGTCCCAACCTTACCTCCTCATAGTCCATCAGCCAGTTTTGCATCACATGACTATACCTAAAAGCACTCACATTGCAAGGGCAACAGAAGTTGAACCACAGCTTCTGAGGGTGCCCTAGAATCCCAGGTGAGATTGGTGGGATTTTTAAAGTTCCTGTGCATTTAGAATACAGAACCAGTGGCTTAGAGTCGAAGTCTTGGACAAATTATGACTTAGCCCACTGGGCCCAAAGAGGGATTCATTTTCTCCTGGAGGGTAAGGATGGAGGACACAACCAGGGTTCAAGGAGTGTGACAGGGATAAAGGAGGCAGTGTATCAGGTAACCAGCAGCATTGGCCCCAGTCTGCATCCCCAACCACTGGCGCTTTGGGTGGGGAGCAAAGAGTTCAGTGGGAAAAACCAGAGGTATTAAGAAACCATTCTTAGAGGCGAGATACTCAACTGTTTGAAAAACAGAAATGAAGTCTTAGATTGAGATTTGAGAAAATAAGGCATGGGAGGGAAAAGGTTAAGAAAGCATTTGCAGTTCTGGTTCAAGATGGCATCATAAGAGGTTCCCGAATTCCCCTCCTCCTACGGATATACCAAATCTACAGCTCCCAAGGGAGCAAGTACCACTGAAAGAAACCCAGAAACTAGCTGAGTGGCTCCTACATATTTGGCAAATGAGGGAAAAACAAAAAAACAAAAACCACCCATATCAAAATAGATAGAAGGTGCTGAGACACAATCTTGCCATAAACCCCACCCCTAGCTCAGTGACACACAACTGGGATGGGAACTGGTAATTCTGAGCTTCTCTCTGAGGAGTGAAGGGGTTAGTCTGCATATCTGGTGCAACAACTTTCAAGACTTCCACCTGAGAGATGAGCCCCCAAAACATCTGCCTCTACAAGGCAATTGGGCTTACATCCATGAGATCTACAAAGCTATCGCAAATTAAAAAAACAGTTCTTAACCAACTCCCATGGATTCATCAAGGTTATGACCCCAGGGTCTAGGGCAGAGGCAGCAGAATTAAATGTCCAGTCTTTCTAAAAAATAGGCATATTTATCTTAAAAGTGATGGCCTGAGGGGTAGGATTCTAAGGCATCTAGGGGACAACTACTTAGCAACTAAACAACAACACTTGCTCCAGAGACTGGGGAGGCTGGCAGGTGCCATCTGCTTCACACTCTGCCTCTGTCTCAGTCCAGGTCACAAGTATCTCCCAGAAAGGAACTTGTGTACACAGCATTTGCAGCTACCACCCAGGAGATGCAACCCTTGATAACCTGACTTTGGTGGCCAGCAGAGCATGTATTTGTGGGTTTCCCAGCACAAAAACAGACAGAAAAACAATTCTTAACCAGCTACCCACTCAAGGCATGGTACAGAGGCAACAGACTGAAAAGCCCAGTCTTTCCATCAAAGAGGCCTATCTACATATCTTAAAAGCAATAGCCTTGGACTTCCCTGGTAGTCCGGTGGTTAAGAATCTGCCTGCCAATGCAGGGGACACAGGTTCAATTCCTAGTGCAGGAAGATACCACATACCTCAGAGCAACTAAGCCTGTGAGCCACAACTACTGAAGCCTAGAACTGCTGCTCTAGAGCCTGTGCTCTGCAATGAGAAGCCACTGAAATGAGAAATCTGTGCACAGCAACTAGAGAGTAGCCCCTGCTTGCCACAACCAGAGAAAGCTTGTGCGCAGCAACAAAGAACAGTTGCAGCCAAAAATAAAGAAAAAATTTAAAAACAAGCTGCAGACTGAAGGTCATGTTTCTAACTTAATATATTCCTAGGAGCTGACCACTATCCTCTCCAAAGACAACGGAGGCCAGTGGGTGTCCGTCTTTGCAGTCTCCCTGTGTCCCACCCCAGGGTCACCAGTATCTCTGATAAAGCAGTTTGTGCACACATCTGGTACCCTGGCTTTTGTGGCTGTCACCCAAAAGTTACATCCTTGAGTCTGATGTCTAGTGGGGCTGAGTTAACAGGTTCAGTTGGAAGGTAGCCAACAAATCAATGGTTCTTCTTATAAACTGGCTAGCCTCCAGGGCTCAGTACAAAGGGAGCAGACAGAAATGCCTTCTCATCTTCCCGGTGAAAGAGGTATATTTGCATATCCTAAAATGCTGCTTCCTGGGGGTGTGGCTTCCAGTCAGCCCACATCTGGTGCTGACTGAGATCCCCTTGAGATTTCCCCACTGAGATCTCCACTGACAGGTCTTGGCACTCCCTCAAATACTGGGAGTCACCAAGAATAAAGATGGCTGCTTAGACAATCACAGATGATTGAAAGACAACCAAGAGCTAGGGCAGAGTTGAATGATAAGTTTCATTTCCTACACCAGGTCATGTCTTCAAGACTGAGCGCTGGCTCTTTTATCTAACACACAGAAACCAATGCAGAGAGTAAAGAAAAATGAAAAACACAAGAATATGTTCCAAACAAAATAACAAAATAAAAATCTAGAAAAAGACCTTGTGAAATGGAGATAAGTAATTTACCTGATAAAGAATTAAAATAGTGGTCATAAAGATGCACATCAAAGTCAGGAGAACAATGCAAGAACAAATTTCAACAAAGAGAAAATATAAGAAAATACCAAACAGAAATTACAGAGCTAAAGAGCTGGACTGTAAAGAAAGCTGAGCACTGAAGAATTGATGCTTTTGAACTGTGGTGTTGGAGAAGACTCTTGAGAGTCCCTTGGACTGCAAGGAGATCCAACCAGTCCATCATAAAGGAGATCAGTCCTGGGTGTTCACTGGAAGGACTGATATTGAAGCTGAAACTCCAATACTTTGGTCACATGATGTGAAGAGCTGACTCATTTGAAAAGACCCTGATGCTTGGAAAGATTGAGGGCCGGAGGAGAAGGGGACAACAGAGGATGAGATGGTTGGATGGCATCACCGATTCAATGGACATGAGTTTGGGTAAACTCCAGGAGTTAGTGATGGACAGGGGGGCCTGGCGTGTTGCGGTCCATGGGATCGCAAAGAGTCAAACAGGACTGAGCAACTGAACTGAATTGAAAGAGTAAAACAACTGAATTTTTAAAAATCCATGGTGAAAATCACTGCCATGGAACAGAATAAAGACAAAAAGAAATGAAAACAGTCTAAGAGATATCTGGGACAATGTTACATGCACCACCATTTGCATTATAGGGGTCCCAGGAGAAGAGAGAGAGAAAGGATCTGAAAAAATATCTGAAGAGATTAAAAAAAAGTGGGAACAGAGGGAACATACCTCAACTTAAAAAAGGCCCCATATATGACAAACCTAAGCCAACATAATACTCAATGGTGAAAAGCTGAAAGCATTTCCTCTATGATCAGAAAACAAGACAAGGATATCCACTCTCTCCACTTTTATTCAATATAGTCTTGCAAGTCCTAGTCACAACAATCAGACAAGTCACAACAATCAGAAAGGAAATAAAAGGAATCCAAATTGGAAAAGAAGAAAAGTCGTCACTGTTGGTAGAAAACATAATACTATATATAGAAAATGCTAAATATGCTATCAGAAAACTACTAGAGCTCAATGAATTCAGTAAAGTTGCAGGATATAAAAGTAATACATAGAAATCTGATGCATTTCTATATACTAACAATGAAAGGTCAGAAAGAGAAATTAAAGAAAAATCTTATTTACCATACCATTAAGAAGAATATAATACCTAGGGATAACTTACCTAAGGAAGCAAAAGATCTGTACTCTGAAAACTATAAGACACTGATGAAAGAAATCAAAGATGACCCAAATAGATGGAAAGATATACAATGTTCTTAGACTGGAAGAATCAACATTGTTGAAATGCCCATACCACTTGAGGTATTTTGCAGACTCAATGTAATCCCTATCAAATTACCAATCACATTTTTCATAAAACTAAAACAAAAAAAATTTTTAATTACTATGGAAACAGAAAAGAACCCAAATAGCCAAAGCAATCTTGAGATAGAAAAATGAAGCTGGATAAACCAGATAATCACGATGGTGTGATCACTCACCTAGAGCCAGACATCCTGGAATGTGAAGTCAAGTGGGCCTTAGGAAGCATCACTACAAACAAAGCTAATGAAGGTGATGGAATTCCAGTTGAGCTATTTCAAATCCTGGAAGATGATGCTGTGAAAGTGCTGCACTCAATATGCCAACAAATTGGGAAAACTCAGCAGTGGCCACAGGACTGGAAAAGGTCAGTTTTCATTCCAATCCCAAAGAAAGGCAATGTGAAAGAATGCTCAAACAGCTGCACAATTGTGATCATCTCACACACTAGTAAAGTAAAGCTCAAAATTCTCCAAGCCAGGCTTCAGCAATACGTGAACCGTGAACTTCCAGATGTTCAAGTTGGTTTTAGAAAAGGCAGAGGAAAAAGAGATCAAATTGCCAACATCTGCTGGATCATCAAAAAAGGAAGAGAGTTCCAGAAAAACATCTATTTCTGCTTTCTTGACTATGCCAAAGCCTTTGACTGTGTGGATCACAATAAACTGTGGAAAATTCTGAAAGAGATGGGAGTACCAGACCACCTGACCTGCCTCTTGAGAAACCTG
>NC_057391.1:69090274-69251172 GCF_019320065.1 Cervus canadensis
GTCCCTATGGTACAGACACTAAGTGCTCGTGTATGTCCAAGACCTGAGACTGTCTTGTGGACAGCACGGGGGTGTGTGTATTGGTAAGACAGGACATGGGTATTCTCTGCCCATGGTGCGCCAGCATCTCAGTGGGTCCTGAGCTCCAGAGAGCTGTTCAAGAAACTACCGCCACTCATTGCCTGTGTTAAGGAATGGATGAGATGAGTTATATCCTGAGAAGGAAGGCTTATGCCCCATTCCCCTCCCCCAGTGCAAAGCTGGCCCTGGCTGGATCTAAGGTACGACTGCAGACAGGAGAGGGACCAAGAGAACATTTTTCTGTTTAACTGAGCTTATTTTTCATAAAGGGCAGAACAGGAGCCCCAAATGAGAAATTAAAGTGAGTTTATAGGAAATGAAGTTATATTTATTACATATCAGAATTTGTGATTATAAAATTTGTGCCAGATAGAGTCACATTTATTAAATATGATGTGCCAGGTATTCTATGAAATGGTTTTTATGCCTTTTCTCATTTAATTCCTTTAATGATTTTTTTTGAGGCATGTATTACTAATCTCTTTCTAGGGGTGACTAAGGTTTTCAAGAGTACATTTGTGGGACTTCCCTGGTGGTCCAGTATTTAAGACTTTGCCTTGCAATGCAGAGGATGTGGGTTCCATCCCTGGTCGGGGAGCTAAGATTCCACATACCTTGGAGCCAACATAAAACAGGAGCAATATTGTAACAAATTTAATAAAAGGCTTTCAAAATGGTCCACATAAAAAAAAAATCTTAAAAAAAGAGTACATTTGTTAGCCTGAGGTCACATAGTCAGAAGGGAAGGAGCTAGGATTTGGGTCAGCCAGTAATGACTCTGGAGTCCCAACTGCTCCACATCTCCTAATAGCTAAGGGTCAGATGGGACCTTATGGCAGGCCACTGAAATCTACTTTGCATGTAGCTGTTAGTGAAGCAAACTTTTCTTTTGACAAGGAACCCTTTTCGGGCCTCTTATCATGTGTGCCAGCTGCTCAGCTAAGCATGGGATACAAGATGAGTAACATTCACTTCCCTCCAGGGATGGAGCAATCTGCCTCCGTTTGGTTCTAACACATGGAAAGGACTTGGTATGGACCGGTTGAGTGAATAAATTTGAAAGGTACAAAGCATCAGTAAGGGAAAGAATGTCTAATCTCAGATGTAGCAACAAGAATATTGCAACAATACCCATATAGAGGGAACTTGAAAGAATCAGAACACTGTTTCTGGTGAAAATAGGGATTTGATTTTAGAATGGTCTCTGCCTTAGGCAGTACCAGAGGGCTGCTGGTTAGGAACCTGATCCTCGCTGAACAAAGCCCTGGGGAACAATTGGGCTCAGTGGAAAGAGATGGGCTCATCTGATCTGAGAGGGTTCCTTTATTTTTAACATCAGTGAGGTGTTGATGAAGGAAATCAGTCAGTGGCTCTCTGAGGGTGGAACTGTGTTCAGAAGGACTTGTTTGTGGAAACTGCAGCCATTTCTTGTTGTCCACAAACTAAAAAAAGGATTAATGAAATGGTTGATGTAGGTAGAGAATCTAGGTCATATCATAACTTCTGATGTCACATCTCACACACACTGTGGAATACAGGATAGACAACAAGGCCCAGGTTTCTCTAAGGAAAGAAGAAAGTCAGTTACAGCATCCTGCCTTTGGCAGACACAGGTAGTGATTTCTGGTTGCTAGGCAATGGGAGGGGTCCTCCACCTTTCTGCTATTTTCTTGTTGGCACCTCTATTCTGAAAACAAATGGTCAGGGAGGCCCATTTGTTGAAGTTGTAGGGAATTTTAGTGGTTAGCCACAGATACTGGCTCTGATTAATAAGAGAGAATTAGTTGGAACAATGTAGAGAGCTCACAGGATAGAAACAGGGGCTCCGAAAGGGCAGGAAGCAGGTAGCAATGAAGATATTGAAGCAGGAATTGCTCCCAGCACCACCCCTGGTGAACTCCATCCTTACTTAGTCTTTTCATCACTTCCCTCCCAATTCCATCCCAGAAGAGGGGCATCTGTCTGGCCTGGACTTGGTACCCACCTCCTGGCCAGCTGAAGGCAAAGCATCTTGATTTAAGCCTAAAGACTAATCTAAAGGAGAAGCAGTAATTCCTCAAGGAAACAGGTGGTAAGTTACCAGATGAGATGGTTGGATGCCACATCATCAGCTCAATGGAAATGAGTTTGAGCAAACTCCAGGAGATAGTGAAGAACAGGGAAGCCCGGCATGCTTCAGTCCATGTGTTGCAAAGAGTCAGACGTGACTGAGTGGCTGAACTTTTTACTTTACCATCAGAAGGTGGAGTGGGTGCTGGGCAACCCCTGAGCACCTTGTTTTGGAGGCTCAACTTCCTGAAACTCTTGTTGACCTTGGTATAGGTTGCGAGACCTTGGTATAGGTCTTGAGAGCCTTTTATAATCTTGCTGTCTTGTTTCTGGACACGCCTGTGGTAGCAGTTCCCCAGGACCCTAACCCCTTCCCACACCCTCCGTTTACCCCCATCTAACTTCCCCTTTCTGACCTAGGTGTCTTTGCCCCGTCTACTCTAATATCAACTTCTCTTCACCAGGAACTAATGTCTTCCTCTTGTATGCTCTCATAAAACCTTTTGTTTTGTATATCTACTCAGTTATTTATGAGTGTGTTGGGTCCTAGTTGTGGCGTGCGGGCTTCTCTATAGTTGTGGTGCTGGGACGCCAGAGTGCGTGGACTCTGTAGTTGTGACATGTGGGCTTAGTTGTTCTGCAACATGTGGGATCTTAGTTCCCTAACTAGGGATCGAACCCATGCCTGTTGCTGGAAGGCAGACTCTTAATTACTGGACCACCAGGGAAGTCCCAAACTATTTGTTTTTGGGGGTGTTCTTGTAATCCTCATTTTCCTGGCCCAGGAAATCCCCTGAGTACATGCTGCTGCTGCTATAGAGAATTCGGACAGAGCACTGAATGTGTCCTCGGCTTTTTCCTAAGCACTGTCTACATGAAAAGCCATTACATCCTCCCAAGGACCTTATGTGGCTGGTGTCTCTGTGTTACAGGTGACGACACTGCGAGGGAAGTTAGGTCAGCTTGTCCAAGGTGAAACAGCTGGAGCAGAATTGGAGCTCTGCATTGTACCAGCAGAGTTTGTGCCCTTAACTAGTCCTGCTTTTTTCCCTCATGCCTCCTACACCCTCCACACCCATCAGACATCTGTTCTATCTCTTCATAATTCTGCATTTCCTCCTCTATTCCACTGCTTTGCTATCAGCCCTTATTCTCCCAGAGGCCCCACATTAACATAAACTCAGGTGTGGTTGAAAGGGGCTAATTAAGAATAACAAAAGACATTCTCCTCACCCCAGTCACTCAGGAAATCTCCAAGTGCTTTAGAAGCTCCATGCCAGGAACTGGAACAAGGACCAAATGTGTATTTCTTATTATATCACAATATCACACCTGCTTTCCTTGACTCCTTCATGATCTGCTTGAGTAGCGTGTTAACTGGTCCTCATTTCTCAAGTATATTCGGTACCCCGTTGCCAAAGATATCTTACCAAAAATTATACTTGATTATATTGTTCATCTGCTTATAATTAAAATTTTGCTGTTACCTACTGTGCCAACATAATTTGGGTCTAACTTTACCCAAACCCTGGTAGCTTAGATGGTAAAGAATGTGCCTGCAATACAGGAGACCGGGTTCAATCCCTGGGTCAGGAAGATCCCCTGGAGAAGAAAATGGCAACCCACTCCAGTATTCTTGCCTGGAGAATTCTATGGACAGAGGAACCTGGAGGGCTACAGTCTGCGGAGTTGCAAAGAGTCAGACACGACTGAGCGACTAACACTTACTTTTCAGTGGCATCATCTGTCATTTACACTCTTGCCTGTAATCTAGCTCCATGCATTCCTGCATGTGGCTTAAGGGAGGACTGGGGGCATGCTGTGTGCTTTATAATTTGGCAGTGCTCAACAGGCTGTATTTTTTCATCCCTGGCACAGTCTTCAAGGACCACTGTGTCTTGACATCCCTCACATGCCTGGCCAAAAGATGTTTCTATTCTAAGACACTGAGCAAATAGCATCTCCGGTCATCACAGGTACAGTGAAGTTATTTCCTCCTCTGTTTCCATCATAGTTTTTTCTTAGCTATCTTACCTGGTGGACTTATTTTCTTTGGCAGCAAATAATCACAAACTGGATGGATTAGGGCAACAGAGGTTTACCATTTCATAGTTCTGGAGGCCAGAAGTCTGGAATAAGGTGTCACAGGGCCATGCCCTCTCTCTGAAACCTAGCTTCTGGTGATTTGCTGGCAATTTTTTGCATGCCTTGGCTTGTAGTTGTTTAACTCCAATCTCTGCCTTTGTAGTCATAGGGCATTCTCCCCGTCTCTTCCTCACATGGCTGTTCTCCTATAAGGACACCAATCATATTGAATTAAGAGCCCATTCTACTCCGATGGACCTAGAAACAGTCAAACAGAGTGAAGTAAGTCAGAAGGAGAAAAACAGCCATTGTATATTAACGCATGCATGTGGAGTCTAGGAAAATGCTATGCGTACTGCGTGCTAAGTTACTTCAGTCATGTCCTCCTCTTTGTGACTCTGTGGGCTGTAGCCTGCCAGACTCCTTTTTTCATGGGATTCTCCAGGCAAAAATACTGGAGTGGGTTGCCATCCCTTCCTCGAGGGGATCTTCCCTGACCCAGGAGTTGGACCTATGTCTCTTATGTCTCCTGCATTGGCAGGTGGGTTCTTTACTACCAGCACCATCTGAAAAATGGTATAGATGGTCATATTTGCAAGACAGAAATAGAGACACAGATGTAGAGAACAAACAAGAGGCGGAAGGGGTATGAACGGGGAGACCGAGATTGACGTGTATACATGACTGTGCATAAAACAGATAATTAATGAAAGCCTACTGTGTAGCTCAGGGAACTCTGCTCACTGGTCTGCGGTGACCTCAATGGGAAGGAAGTCCCTGAAGTGGAGGATATATGTATATGAAGAGCTGAGTCATTTTGCTGTGCAGTGGAAACTAACACAACATTGTTAAGCAACTGTACTCCAATAAGAATTAAAAATAAAAAAAAAAGAGTCCACTCTACTCCAGTATGGCCACATCTTAACTGTTTACATTGGCAATAACCATGATTCCAGATAAAATCACATTTTGAAGAAATGGAGGTTGGGACACCAACATGTCTCTTTTGGAGTGGGGACACAATCTTTAGCATCTGTCTTTTCTTAACTTTTTGTGAATATGTGGCCTTCTCCGCCTGCTCTGTCCCATGGCAGGCTCCTATGAAATGTTCAGTATGTGTTTGTCTTCATTAATGAGATAATTGTGAGAAGGAAGGAGAAGAGTCGTGCATCCTTCATTAGATTATGAATGAAGCAGAGGTGAATTCAGATTTCTTCTTGCTATCACAGAAATCCTGTGAGAGCAGTGACTTTGCCTGTTTGGTGACTAACATATCCTTAGCACTCAGAACATGCCAGACTTAGAGTAGGTGCTAAGTAAATATTTACTAAACCTTCATACGTTTTTAGTTGGATGGAAACTATTGAATGAGTGGATTAAATTGATAGGAAATAAATTATAGATAATTTTGGAAACACTTTGCTGGTCTTTACCCTGGCCAGGTCTTTGCTGAAGTTGTTTTGTTGAATTCACAAGCTTTTGCAAGTGAAGCTGATCCTTCCAAGCTGCTAGCTTGAGGGGTTTGTTGTTGTTTAGTTGCTCAGTCATGTCTGACTCTTTGCGACCCCATGGATTGCAGCACGCCAGGCTTCCCTGTCCTTCACCAGCGGGTAGGAGGCTGGTATAAAGGTAACCACTGCTGGGGTGCTAATGGCATTAAAACTTGTGTTTGTTTGTTTGTCCATAAAATGGCATCTTCCTGAAGTCTTGGTGGGTCCTTCCTGTCCTTCAAGGGTGCCACAGGGGACAGGGGGAGTTTTGACAATAACCCCTGATAAAAGTTGATTCTGATTTTCAGTGTACTCTTGAAAACTCCCAAATCATAGACTGGAACCTCGTTTTGCTCCTGTGTGCTGCCCAAATTGGATGTTCAGCTCAATTGCTGTTCACTACGTGGCATTAATTGATCATTGCCTGGTTGTACTGAATCTGCCCCTCCCTGGCTTCTCCCAGGGCCTCCCAGGGAGTTTTGGACCGTGGATGCTCCCAGTTAGGCCTCATCTGGGTCCTGATTTAGGACCGTCATCTTCAAGGAGGGCAAGATTTGCCTTGTTTCCTTCACTTCTTTGCTTTTCCCCTGGATTCCTTTCCTTGGATGTGGGCTCAGCTGCCCCACCGCAGAGCAAGTCACAGGGAGGGTGCAGCTTCTTTCCTGGGATCACTTGGCAGCAGTTCAGTATGAAGGGGAAAGGCAAGTCTGGGGGTCCCTGTACCCCAGAGACAACAGAGAGTCAGTCTTTGAGTTTGCATGATGTTCTGAGATTTCTGTTTCTTAATAATCGCTTCCTGTTTAGGTCAAACTATTATGAAAAGCCTTGAGTAATGGTTTTTTCTGGTTTGAGTCTTGAAAGTCTAGTATGTGGAACTACTTTTCAACTCTGGATAAAGAACATAAATAGCCACCCTGCATCCTTCTAGAGGTGCACAGTTGGAGTATGTCTCTGTCACTGAAACATATGCTTTCTATTTGCTGTGTGGTCATTTAAGTGGCCAGCTGGGCAGCAGGAACCACAGTGTAATGATCTGAGATAAAGAGAAGCTACCAGAGAAAGAAAATCCATGTGACATGAAGCCCTGGGGTGTAAACAGGTGGAATGCTCACTGACACACTCTACTCTTCTCCCTGGGCCTCTGAAGGCCCCTCGACTGGAGCTTGGCCCACTTTTGTCACATGAATTATATTTATAAATTTTTCCCTTTGTCTTTCATTTCCTATATCTCATTACTATAATTAGCAGCTCCTAATCATAATTCACTTGAATGTGTGGGACCGCTGGGAGGTTAGAAACATAGCAATTATTGAAAGAGGGAGATCATTAAAACTCACTTAGAGAAGATGAAAGAATAATCATGAACACATTTTCTTTGGTAGCCTAAGACTTGTAAAGCCATCTAATTGCTTCTGTTATGCTTGGGGTCAATGTAGAGTATCATGCATTTACTTATCACCCACTTAGAAAACCTCTCCCTTGACCATTTCTTCCTTGTTTCTTCAACAACCTGCCAGCACCAGTCTATACCCTAGGACCACTACAGATGAGAGAAACCCACTGCTCTTCTCAGATGCCTGACATTCTATCCAAATCACCCGTCTTGATTTCTGCTAGCAAATCTTCTTTGGGAAGCTTTCAGTTTGCTGTCAAGTATTAACACCTTAGTGTGAATGAGTTTTGTGGGTATGGATGTTAACCATCTTGCGAAGATTCAGGCTTTCACTTTGTAGGGTAGTGCTGTTGCTGGAAAGTGGCCTTCCAGGCAGGAGCTACATCTCCCAACCCCCTTTGCATCTGTCTGGGGCTATGTGACTGAGTTATGGCTGGTGGAGTGTGGATAGAAGTGACATTAGCTGCTTGCCTGTGACAACCTTCTGTGTGATCATGTACCTGTCCTTTTGTCATACCGGCTGGCTTACCATCCACACCCCAGGGCTCCTTGGAGGTCAGGAGTTGATGACAGCAGGGTCTTCATCATTCTGAATGAAATTATTATTTGAATAACTATGTAGAACATCTCCCCTCCACTCATACTTCCTGATGCAATGGAAATTCTCCTGTGTTAAGCTACTGAGAATGAGTTTATCTCTGACCTTTCTAGTGCTACCTTAACAAATAAAGTGGAAAACACTTCATTAAAAATATGTTTTGAGAGATAGTTTGAGACAGCCAGTTCCTGAGGTTAGAGGAGAGAGGGATTACGGCTAAGGGTGAAGGTACAAAGGATCTAGAACAGCAAGCAGTGGGCCCCCAAATAAATTTCCTTACCTAATCATTCTTGTGAGGACTGTGTACTGCTTGTAGCATATTGGTTAAAAGGAATTTCTTGCTGACTTAACATTTACGATTTATTTTCCCACTTTTCAGTTTTCTTAGCATAAAATTTTCCTTCTCCTATTTTCATAACTTGCAGTGACTATTTGTAAATCATCTCCTATAGCCCTAAGCAATAGAGCATAATTGTTTTAATTTCCCCTCACTCCTGGCTCCCATGTCAAAATTTCAAACTTATACAAATAAACAGTTACACTAAGCAGCTCAGGATGTATCGTTTGTCTCTCTGTCTTTATATCCATCCACCTAGCCATCCATCTGTCCTTGCATCCATCCATCCCTTGTCTTCACCACCTATTTTGTACCAGGAACTCTGTGAGGCTCTGAGGACACAGTGATAAATGAGATACATCACACCTCATCTTATGGATTGGATTAAATTAGAAAGCGTTTTAGAGGTGAATTAGTATTTTAAATGCCTATCATCTCTACCCTGTGCAGGAAGTCCCAATAGATATTAGCACACAGAATTTCTGCCCTAAGAGTCTGTTTGAAGCAAAGATGGGCCTACCACCCCTTTGCTCTTAAAACTAATGGGACTGCATAAGGGTGAGGAGAGTTGAGCACAGTGGCTCAGTTCTCTCATTAGTCACTTGGTTCATGGGAACTTGAATCCAAGAGTATCATACAAATGACTTTTAAATACTGACCATTTTATTCTTGGTTATAGCTGCTTTGAGTATTTTCAGTAAAACACCTGTTTGTGTTTCCTGACTGAGATCTGTACATTGACTATAGAAGATATTCTTATTAGTGATTATTACAAATGAAAATTTGCTTCATTTATAAATGACATCTGCATTAGTTATCTTTTGGCATAGAACAAATTACCCCACAAGTTGACAACTTAAATCAGCAAATATGATTTCATAGTTGGTGATGTTAGGAACCTGGGAGTCCCTTAGCTGTGTGGCTCTGGCTCGGACTGTCTCCTGAGGCTGCAGTTAGAATGTCAGCAGGGGCTACAGTCATCTGAAGGCTTGACAGGGGCTGGGAGATCCACTTCCATGCAGGCTCACTCACAGCTTCTCACCTCTCCGTAGGACTGGTCATGACCTGGCTTCTCCCTTCCCCCACAGTATGCTATCCAACAGAGACAGCAAGCCACAGATCCTTTAGGGCCTAGCCTCAGAAGTGACATATTTTATCAGCCACACAGATGACCCTGTGCAACATGGGGCAAGCCTCCAGAAGGGCATGGATACTAGGAGGCAGAGGTCATCGGGGTCCATCTTGATGGCTGGATGGCTACCATAATATCCTTTTAATATAACTATTTTTTCACTCTTAGAAATGCCACTTCAGTCATATGTGCATGTGACTATGTTCCTACAAAGAGATTCAGGCCATGGTAGGGCTTCTCGGATCACATACAAAGCCCGATCACATACAAAGTCTCTCATAGACGGCTTTTGTTTTAGGTGGGGGTGTGTGTTTGCATAGTCATACACTTTTGATTTTTTAGCTTCTTTTTTCAAATACATTGCAACTTTAAAGGTCTTCCCAGGTGGCACTAGTGGTAAGGAACCTACCTGCTAGTCTAGGAGACATACAGAGATGTGAGTTCAATTCCTGGGTCGGAAAGATTCCCTGGAGGAGGGAAATGGCAACCCACTCCAGTATTCTTGCCTGGAGAATCCCATGAACAGAGGGGTCTGGAGGGCTACAGTCCACAGGGTTGCAAAGAGTCAGATGCGACTAAAGTGACTTAATATGTACGTGACTTTAAAACCTTGGTGACCATTTAACTATGGGTCCCCTTGTTTCACAATCCTCACGTGAGAAAGGTGGTGGGATGCCCATGTAGGACAAGACCAGCCTTTGGTCTTGAATGGCTACTCCTTACATGCCTTTTCTTCCTTTCCCGTTCTTCCCCCTACAAGTTGAATGCAGATTTGACTTGGATATCTCAAGTTTTGCTGCTTAGTGATATCATAAAGTGTTCCTTTAATTTGAAACTTTTCAAAGACAACAAAACCAAGTTGAGGAGAGTCAACATATAACATGGGTTAAATCAGTGAACTTGCCTGATCTGAAAAATTGCCTGCCACTTGTTAGAGATGTAGATTCTCAGCATGGTGCAGACCTATTGAACGAGGTTCTTCTGAAGAGAAACCTGTGGTTTTAAACAAAAGTACTTCAGGTAATTTTTAAGTCCTGTAAGATGAAAGAAACACTGTATTAGATCAAAATGGGCCCAGTCAAATGTATATCAGACTTCTTGGAGTTCAAATATAAGTTGCAATTTGAATTAAAATAAAGAGAACAATTTTAATAGGCAGATAGTTTGGTTTCCAGATTTCTCTCAATGAACATTTGTTCCAAATTGAGCAGGATTGGTTGATGCTCTTTTGGTAGTCTGGGCTTCACCGTGCCTTCTGGGCTGTGAGCATCACTCCCTGATTGAAAATCTAGTGCTTAGAGACACAGGAGTTTTTAAATGTAAGTGTTCTTGAAACTCAAGTCAGCTTGATGTTCAACCAAAACACAGCAAACCATTTTAAATGTTAAAATCAAAATGAGCCATATTATTTTGATTTGAGAGTACTTTCAGAGTAATACAAGGAAATTTCAAGGTAGTCTGTTTCAAGGTAGTCAATTATTGCTTCATATTGCTAACTTTAAAACCCTACAATTGATAATACTGCATTTTTTCATGACATATATGTATTATTTGTTTAGTTTCCTGTGGCCACTATAATACCGCAGACCTGGTGGGTGCTTAGAACAACAGAAATTTATCCTCTCACAGTTATGGAGGCCAGAAGTCCAAAGTTGAGGTATTGGCAGGGCTCTGCTTCCTATGAAGGTTCTAGGGAGAATCTTTACTGGCCTCTTCCAGCTTTTGATGGTGCCCAGTGTTCTCGACTTGTGGCTATATGACTTCAATCTGTTTTTACATGGATTTCTTTCCTCCCCTTTGTGTCTCTTGGAAGGAAACTTGTCATTAGATTTAGAGCTCACCTAGAGAACATCACCAGATGTTCAAGCTGGATTTAGAAAAGGAAGAGGAACCAGAGATCAAATTGCCAACATCCACCGGATCATCAAAGAAGCAAGAGAGTCCCAGAAAAACATCTGTTTCTATTTTATTGACTATGCCAAAGTCTTTGACTGTGTGGATCACAATAAACTGTGGAAAATTCTGAAAGAGATGGGAATACCAGACCACCTGACATGCCTCTTGAGAAACCTGTATGCAGGTCAAGAAGCAACAGTTAGAACTAGACATGGAACAACAGACTGGTTCCAAATAGGAAATGGAGTACGTCAAGGCTGGATATCGTCACCCTGCTTATTTAACTTATATGCAGCGTACATCATGAGAAGCGCTGGGCTGGATGAAGCACAAGCTGGAATCCAGATTGCTGGGAGAAATATCAATAACCTCAGATATGCAGATGACACCACCCTAATGGCAGAAAGTGAAGAAGAACTAAAGAGCCTCTTGATGAAAGTGAAAGAGGAGAGTGAAAAAGTTAGCTTAAAGCTCAACATTCAGAAAACTAAGATCATGGCATCCAGTCCTATCACTTCATGGCAAATAGATGTGGAAACAGCATCAGACTTTATTTTTTTGGGGCTCCAAAATCACTGCAGATGGTGATTGCACCCATGAAATTAAAAGACACTTACTCCTTGGAAGGAAAGTTATGACCAACCTAGACAGCATGTTAAAAAGCAGAGACATTACTTTGCCAACAAAGGTCCATCTAGTCAAGGCTATGGTTTTTCCAGTGGTCATCTATGGATGTGAAAGTTGGACTATAAAGAAAGCTGAATACAGAAGAATTGATGCTTTTGAACTGTGGTGTTGGAGAAGACTCTTGAGAGTCCCTTAGACTGCAAGGAGATCCAACCAGTCCATCCTAAAGGAAATCAGTCCTGGGTGTTCATTGGAAGGACTGATGCTGAAGCTGAAACTCCAATACTTTGGCCACCTGATGCGAAGAGCTGACTCATTTGAAAAGACCCTGATGCTTAGAAAGATTGAGGGTAGGAGGAGAAGTGGATGACAGAGGATGAGATGGTTGGATGGCATCACCGACTCGATGGGCACGAGTTTGAGTAAAGTCTGGGAGTTGGTGATGGACAGGGAGGCCTGGCGTGCTGCGATTCATGGGGTCACAAAGAGTCGGACACGACTGAGTGACTGAACTGAACTGAGAGAATCCAAGATGATCTTATTTGAGATCTCACTTTAATTATATCTGCAAAGACCTCTTTTTAAAAGTCAGGTCATAGTAATCACAGATCCTGGGGGTTATGGACATATCTTTTGAGGAATCATCATTCAGCCCACTATACCACTCTACTGTAAAAATGAAAGCAAACCAAATAAGTTGTAATGTCTGGGGTTAACTATAAATTATTTTTCTTTTGACTAAATATTTGTGGAGTCTTTAATCAAAAGTAGCTAAGGCAGGATTTAACCATGCTTTTCGTTTTCTTCATACCTAGCTCTATTTTCCTTCTATACTGCTTCTGTATTATTCTTTGTGTCTATTTCCACACTCCATGCTGTTTTCCTTCTTTTTTTTTGATATTGTGATTTTTATACAGTTAGAGCCTTCAGTATCTGTTTTCTTTTAAAGTTCAGCCTTAAACAACAAAAGGTTTCTGCCCCAAATTTGGCAACTCTATTTCCATTATGATAACTATTTCTGTTTGTCTTGTTACCCTGTGTGTGCGTGCTAAATCACTTCAGTTGTGTCTGACTCTTTGCAACTCTATGGACTGTAGCCCTCCAGGCTCCTCTGTCTATGGAATTCTCCAAGGAAGAATACTGGAGGAGATTGCCATTTCCTCCTCCAGAGGATCATCCTGACCCAGGGATGGAACCCACGTCTCTTAAGTCTCCTGCATTGGCAAGTGGGTTCTTTACCACTAACTCTACCTGGGAAGCACCCCCTGCCCCCCCCACCATTGTCCTATACATCCATATAAATACAGGCACTACAATTCTATATATATATTTTTCAGTATGATGTCATATTATCTTAACACTTTCTATGAAATGTCCACTGTCTTTAAGTGTGTTCTGACACTTGAATCTAGCTTTGGTGAGATAAAATAACCCCCCATGTGGACTACTGGATAGCTTCCACCGCTTTTCAGAAGCTGTTTTCCTGTGTTTGTTTTCAGTATTTAATTGTCATATGTTACCCTGAGCTGCTGCTTGTCCTTTGGCAACAACTTGCTGTCTCACTAGAGTTTTATTGTCAGTCGGCTTCTTGCCTATTTACTAACTGTGTGGGCAGTGATTTTAATGGACCTACCTGAACTTTTCTGAATGAAATGTGTAAGGTATTCCCTTAGGCAGTTTTCTTTTATCCAGTTGGATAGACATTTCACAGGAACATCAACTGGGTAACTAGATGCCTTTGAAATGGATGCAGAGGTTAGATTTTCTGAAGGACTGGCCAACACTAAAGCCTAACCAGGTCTGAAGAACTGCTACCAGAACAAGACATTTGCCAGAATGGTTTAGGACCAATGCCTTTAATACCGACTCAACCTACATAAACATACCTTTAAGTATGTTAGGTCTAGAAGTCAAGGTTTGGACAATTTAGAAGGGGCATTCACATGGTTAGAGTTCTGGATTGTTCATACCAGGGTTGGAAAATCAGGTGCTCTCCCAACCAATCTTCACTCAGTCAAATGATTGTTGTTTTCACTTGAAAAATATATAAAAGGAGATGCTGGAGGATTTGTATCCTTGAAATGAAAGAGCCACAGCAGATGAGTAAGACTCAGAGGAGCTGTGTTCTATGTGTTTAAGAAAAAAGCTGAAAGCAGAGCAGCTTAAAAAATTGAAAGCATTAAAATCAATATTTAAGAGGTTCATTTAACCATAACAAAACACCTTAGCAACGGACTTTTTTTTATATGCACTGCAAAGGAAGTGAGCCTCTCTAAGCTGGGATTGGCCACTCAGTGCAGTGAACCCGTGAAAAACAACTCGATGTTCCATTGAACTGGAAGCAAATTATGTTGCCAGGGAAACCAGCCCCTCTGTGCTTCTCAGGTGAAAGGATGTTTGATCTTTAAAACAACAGAAACAGGGGTTTACATGAGGAATATTATCTGCATTGCCCAAAAAGTGCAGTTAGTGGGAACCGTGCATTATTGCTGCAATTTACCAAATGATTATAGAGGCAGGAAATTGTTGGGAAGGCATTTGGTACATACCTTACAAGGGATGCCGGCAAAAATCCAAGTGCAAATTTGTTAGTGTCATGTATATTTTCAGTATAGTGATGGGAGTGGCAGTCTTCAGGCTTTAATGGCATTTTATAGCTAATTTTGAGCAAGCAGTTAATATTTGATACTGCTTCTCTGGGTACATCCTGGGAAACTAAGGATTTATCAGACTTACCTCTAATTTGAACAGATTTCTCTAAGCACTGAGAAACATAGAATTAAGCATAAAAAGAGAAATGTGTGGGCTTCTTTAAAATTGGAGGATTGAATAAGAGTACTAAACTCATTTTGCTTTTGACATGTGAACACTGTTGTCACACTGACAGCATCACACACAGGTGTGACATCGTGTGCACTTAGGAGCAGTGAGTCACTTGTTGGGTACGATTTCAAAAGAGTCAGCTTATATTACCTTGTGTTTGGGAGCTCTTTGAATTATTGAATTAAGACAAGGTTTATGGCCTTTATATTTGCTGTCTTGCAAAGAGTGTTGAATAATGAACTACATTTTTAATCAAAGACTTCCTTTTACTCGAATCCTTTATTTCCCAGTAGGCCTAACCTAATTTATTATGCTGAGTTCTCTAGGAGGAGTCTGTGTAACCTTGGCTTTCTTCTGAGGAAAGAGGAACATTAACTTGGGGGAGCAGCAAGGAAAAGAACAGTGTTAACTCTGAGAAGTACTTGAGTTCCAGGGTATTTATCTGCTTATCCATCTCTTCAGCTCTCTGTCAATCTTTATCCCCCCAAATACAAAGCACTGAAGGAGTTACAGAGACCTAGTCCTCATCACTGTAATTTCTTAGTAGGGAGAGACAGATTGAAATAGGATAAAGTAAAGCTACAATAGAGCTCTGAAATAGTGCCTGGGATGCGCTAGGCAGTCAAGACATATTTGTCAAATGAATGAATAGAGACACAAAGTGCAATGGAAGCATGAAGTAGGGAGTGATGAATTCTGTTGGGGAATCTGGAGTCTTGGTCCTTCCTCACTTCATCCAGATCTTAGTTCAGATGTGACATCTTTTAAAAGCTTCTCCCACTCCCTGCCCCTACCTTATAAAGAGCTCAGATCTATTAATATCTTTGTCTCCTTACCTCACTACATTTTTCTTCTTACGCTTGTCACTGTCTGAAAATGTATCAAATATTTATTTGTTTACTAGTTTGTCTGTTTCTCCCACTTGACAGTGAGCTCATAAGTGTAGGGCTTTTTCCTGGCTTGCTGCCGTATTCCCAGAGCCCCAGTGCCCAGCTTATGGGACAAGCTCAAAACATATTTGTTGAAAGAACGAGAGAATGAATGAATGGTGGGTTCTGGGATTACAGTTTGCCACCGTGGAAGCATGAGGACTTACTTTACATGTTAGATTACAAAGACTAAGTCTTGCAAAGACCCTGAAGAGTTTGGTGAGCTGGCCAGATTAAAAAAAAATTTTTTTTTCTTCTTGAACCTATAAATATTGCCCTTAAGAAAAGAAAATAATGTGATATAATACAATATGGGCTTCCCTGGTGGCTCTGTTGGTAAAGAATCTGCCTTTAATGCAGGAGACCCAGGTTCAATCCCTGGTAAGGAAGATCCCCTTGAAAAGGAAATGGCAACCCACTCCAGTATTCTTGCCTGGAGAATCCCATGAACAGAGGAGCCTGGCAGGCTACAGCCCACAGGGTTGCAAAGAGTCAGACACAACCTAGTGACTAAACCACTATCAGGAAAGTGAAAGTGAAAGTGAAGTCGCTCAGTCGTGCCCGACTCTGCGACTCCATGGACTGTAGCCCACCAGGCTCCTCCATCCATGGGATTCTCCAGGCAAGAATACCGGAGTGGGTTGCCATTTCCTTCTCCAGGGGATCTTCCTGACCCAGGGATTGAACCCAGGTCTCCCGCATTGCAGGCAGATGCTTTAACCTCTGAGCCACCAGGGAAGCCTAACCACTATCATAATACAATACATTAAGAGGGGTGGTATGGAGTGCTGTTATACTCTGTTAGGTGATAGACAATTATTCCTGTTGATGGGAATTAAAATATACCCCCTGATATGATTTAGGACACTGGACTTCATTTACACTTGGTTTGGCTTCAACTGAAAACGATAGAGAAGAAAATATGATCTTTTTTGTGTGGCATGGCATTTTTTGTTCTTTTTGGCTGAAGAAAACTTGGAGACAATAAAGCTAAAGGAAAGACCTTACATCTGTGCATGTTGAAAGTACACCATGCAAAGTGGCTCTCCGTCATGGGATGAGGCCAAAACTTGGCTTTGCCCAACACAGCAGCCTTTGTCGACAAACTATTTCATTGCAGTGTCAGGGGAAAGGAGCCACACAGAATTGGAGAAGCTCCAGACTGATTGGCAAATCTAATATTTTGAAGCAGGTTTTGGAGAAATCAGTTATGTCACATCTCTAGCATGCAAATGGATGACATTACTGGATGTGTCATGATTGCCTCACCTGTATTTCTTATTTGGAGAGTCCTTTATGGAAATTTTAAAAGTTGTTGACATCTTTGAAATGACATAGGGAGTCCTCATTTGTTCAGTCTAAAAGAGCATTAGTCTCTCTGTAGTAAGTTTTTATGTCACTTCAGGATTGGAGAAGCCTCATGACTTCTGAAGCTCAGGTTCAAGGGAAGTTTCTTAGCCAGGCAACACTCCAACTGAGACAAAAGGTCTGGCCTCTGTACCCAGATGAAGTAAAAATGAAACATGTCTACTCTTGCTGTTTTGGTGAAGGGAGAGCGCCACATGCTATATTGTTGCTGAATCATGCTGTCTATGTAGAGGAATCCCATTCAGTACTTGCATGCTATTTTAATATACTTTTAGGACTCTTCTTTTTTTATTTTCAGTCTTTACTTGAAATCCAGACTCATTTACCCAAGTGACATCTTCTGGATGTCTAGTAGGCATCTCTGGTTGAACATGTCTGAGACGGACTTTTGATTCCTCCTCACCACCTGTATTTCTCCTAAAACATCCCTGGGTTGTGTGAAGTGGTGCCATCTGTTTGCTGAGGCTGAAACCTTGCAATTGTCCTTGACTATTTCATTCTCTTGACACCTGGTGTCCATTCTATCAGCCATACCTGTTGGCTTGATTCTGCCTTCAAAAATATATCAAACTTCATCACTGTCACCTAGGTTTAGGCCACCACTATCCATCTTGAACTACTGTGGGAGGCTCCCAACTAATCTCCTTTCTTTCCCCCTGTTCCTTCTAGCCCAAAAGTCCCCAACCCCTGGGCCACAGACCCAGTACCGGCCCTGTTAGGAACTGGACCATACAGCAGGAGGTGAGTGGTGAGTGAGTGAGCAAAGCTTCTGTATTTATAGCCGCTCCCCATTGCTTTCATCACTGCCTGAGCTCTGCTGCTTGTCAGGTCAGCAGCAGCATTAGATTCTCATAGGAGTGCAAACCTTAACCCTAAAGTCAACGTGGAATATCCTGAGATTGCCACAGAGTAGAAATAAAGTGCACAATAAATGTAATGTGCTTGAATCATCCCCCAAACCATCTGCCCCCTTCACCCCAGTCTGTGGAAACTGGTCCCTAATGCCAAAAAGGTTGGGAACCACTATTCTATATTATTTTCCAGACTGCAGCAAAATGAGCCTTTTAATCTATATATCAGGCCTTGTTGCACTCAAAGCCTTCCATTGGCTCCCATCATATCTAGAGTCAGATCCAAGTTGTCACCATGGCCCACAGAGTCATACATGATCTGACTCAACTTCATTTATTCCAGCTTTTCTCCTTAGTAGGAACTCCTCATCACTTACTCTGGAAGAAAAACCTCTTCACTTCTGTCACTTTCTGTGCCTTTACTGCTTAGTTTTCTTCATAAGTTTGTGGTTTTGGGAAAACATTAAATAACACCCCCCATTCCTGTCGTCTTCTTAATTTTATAAATAGGATGTCAAAGACAGTCAGGTGGTGAACAAAATGTCAGCCATTTTCACGATAAACTTGATGGATGAACATGGCTTTAGATGTTTAGCCAGGAGGGATGGAGCAGTGAAGAGAACAGAGACACTTTTCTCATGGAACTCATATTCTAAAATGATAGTTTTTTTTTAATGCGTATGTATGAATATGTATGTATACAGGTACATACATAGTATATGTATATGTACATGGAGTATATTATATGTATATGGAGTATCCCTATAGGATACATAGCTTAAGAATGGGATCGTACTATGAAATTTGCTCTTGCCAGAAATTCTTTGAATTTCTAAACATCAAATTTTTGAAGCACTTGATTGAACGATAGGCATACATTTAAACTCATTTATCTTGAGAGAAATAAAAAACCCACTTGGAGCCATTTGGCAGAGAGGAGTTAGTTATTTTTTGGCTTTCTTTTCGAATGTGTGTGTATACACATACACACATATATATGAATGAAGCATATGTTTTATTTCCTAACTCTCCATGGTGGATGATAGTTTTGGTGAGATTGCCGTTATAAGCAGATATCTATATTAACTCTATGGGGGGAAAAATTTCTCCTGTGTGCTGGAATCTAGTGTGACTATACCTTGTCAGTTGTTCTTTCTACAGGAATAAATCTGCAGGCCTCTGGAAATACTGCAGAATTCATTTGAAGGTTGCTTCTACTGGAAGACCTTTGTGTTAAAGCATGGATTATTATTAATCCTCTCCCTGCTGACATCAGTGCATCAATGATACAGTCTTTGCCAAAGATGATCTCATGAATCTGAGGACAAAAGAAATGGTACAACTTGAATTCAACCCAAATCTTGGAGCATTCTTGTGCTTCTTGATACAAACCTGTGTGTCTGTCAAGGTGAAAGATGGGGGCTTTGATTCTTGGCTGCTGTGTCTTTTTGAGTCATTTTCCTCAGGACCAGTTGGTATCAAAATGAAAAACTGGTTAAATATTAAAGATGACTTGCATTCTATTTCAGAACCACTTCATACTTTCAACTTTGTATTTAAGTATAAACCTTCAAGCTTTTATTGAAATTTACCTTTGAGCAGATTTTTTGGGGGAGGGGAAATTTGGATTTATTTCCATCATTTTCAGGAAATACTCATTAATTTTTATAAGAAAAATGAGCAAGAAATGTAACTCTTTGCAAGGCTGCTTGCATGAAGGAAATAAATTTTTAGTCCACAACTGCCTTGCATGTTTGTGTGTGCTTTTGCTCATTTTCATCCATGCAACGCTTGTATTAGATTCTCAGAGGGGTTTGTGATCCTAAAAGTTAAGATTACTGTCCTAGAGTATTCCCTCCTTGCATGGATGTCTGGTGTATTGCTTAGACAGCATTCATTTCCCTCTTCTGGTAATTGTACCCAATGTCTTTAACTGTGTTTAGGACATAGTTAGGGCTTCCTAACTATGTTCGGAGGCTTCCTAACATAGTTAGGAAGTAGGGCTTCCCTGGGGCTCAGATGGTAAAGAATCTGCTTACAATGCAGGAGACCTGGGTTCAATTCCTGGGTCAGAAGGATACCCTGGAGAAGGGAATGGCTGCCCACTCCAGTATTCTTGCCTGGAGAATTCCATGGACAGAGGAGCCCGGTGGGCTACAGTCCATGGGGTCGCAAAGAGTCGGACACGACTGAGCGACTAACACTTGGTACATAGATAGTACGGGAGCCCTGTGACCTGGCTCTAATTAAGTCAATGAGCGGATCCATCCTCTGGGCCACAGGGACAAGTGCATAGCCCTAATGGCCCAATACGAGCCAGTTCCAAGATGCTTTTTGAGATATTAAAGAAAGAAGCAAGCTTCTCCTGGGTTTGGAGCTTCAATGATAGAAACCTGTAAGTGCTGCTGCCACCTTAGGGGGACCTCTCCCCAAAGTGAAGCCTGCACAACTGACAAAAGAGCCCAGAGGTCAGGAAGAACTGCCTCCTGATACTGTCTGATCATGCATGTTGGATTTTAAGTTATGTGAAACCACCAGTTCTCTTGCTTAAAGCTGCTTTGGTTGGCTTTTCTATCACTTGCAAAGAAGAGTCAGGACTGCTATATAGCGACTGTTTGTGGCCCCATGGACTGTAGCATGCCAGGTTCCTCTGTCCATGGAATTCTCCAGACGAGAATACTGGAATGGGTAGCCATTCCCTTCTCCAGGGGATCTTCCTGACCCGGGGATTGAACCTGGGTCTCCTGCATTGCAGGCAGGTTTTTTCCCCCCTAATTATAAATAAACATAAAACTATACATCAGAAGCAATAATAAAGTAGAAAAATTTTTAGTCTTAGTAACCAGAGTTTTGGCACTGAGGGATTTTCTGGCTGATATATGTATAACAAGTCACTATTTAGTATTATTGACAAAGACCGAGTTTGTTGTTCTGCCGTAAGCACACTTTTTTCTCTGTATTAGCCAGTGTCATGCTGGCAAGACAGGTTTGGAAGATTTGAGTAGTCAGTCAGATCGGGAAGATAATGGCAACCACCCAGAACAATCATGGGAGTGGGAACCATATACTGCAGCAAGGCTAACCTAACGGCAACCAGTGGCTATATCCAAGAATATCCAAATGAAAAGATGATAAAGAGCGAGGAACATAGAATTTGGGGGTAAAGGAAGTAACAAGCCAAGTGTCCAGTGATAAGGAGATGGGGTGAATAAATTATGATATATTCTAATACTGAAATATCTAGTAGTCTTTTAGAATTGTATTTTAGATGTTTATTTATATTCATGGAAAACATCATAATATATTGCCTGAGAAGAAAAGCATGGCATTTTAGAAGAGTATGGTTCTGTTTTTTCTCCTCAACACATTATATAAATATTAATAAAACATTCTCAAGGATGCCTCTGAAAATGCAAAACTGATTATCTCATAGTGGAATTAGAATGATTTACCTTTAAAAATTTTTGCTTGTGTTCTAATTTTTCTATAATTAATATGAATTCCTTGTGTAAAAACACAGAAGCAGAAGTTAGCTCCTAAGAGAGAAAATGACTCGTATTGCAAGTGTGCAGGCGGCGTTTCTAGGTGTCAGAGAAATATTGAGTAGAGAATCAAGAATTATAAAAACCTTTCCCTAACTTTTGGACATAATAAAAAACCAAACTCAACATGTGGGGAGGAGGCATAGGATAAAGGCAGACCCTGGTGTGCAGTCTTAAAGATTCAGCATTACAGAGTGACTGCTATTTTAACCTTTCCATGGTGGTAGTTTCCAAGTCAGCCCATTACTTGGGGTTTTCTTCAAAGGGGATATATCTTAACGTCACTGAAATACTTGTTTTATTGTTTAATGAAGAGACCTCCCTGCCCATCTGATAGAAATATATATATTGTTAATGATCACGAAACAGGTAAATATTGTCTGTTTAGAGAGGCACCACTTTCTTTCCTACCCTGTTCTCATTTTCCTAAGACACACCTTCATCATCTCTTGTTTGTACGAATGCAACAGCCTCCTAGTTGTTTTCTCTCGTTCCAGTCTTTTAAAGATAAGCTACAGGTGTACAGTGTAGTGATCCACAATTTTTAAAGGTTATGCTCTGTTATTATGCAATGTTATTATAAAACAATATAATTATAAATATATAATATAATTATAATATATTATATTATAAAAATAATTATAAAACATTGGCTCTATTTCCAGTGCTGTGCAATATATCCTTGGAGCTTATTTTACACGTAGTAGTTCGTACCTCTAAATCTCCTACCCCTGTCTTGCCCCTCGCCACTTCCCTTTCCCCACTGGTAACCACTAGTTTGTTCTCTGTATCTGTGGGTCTGTTTCTTGTTGTTGTTGTGTATTCACTTGTTTATTGTATTTTTTAGATTCCACAGTATTTGTCTTTTTCTGTTTGACTTATTTCACTTAGCGTAATGCCTTCCAAGTCAATCCATGTTGTTGTAAATGGCAAAATTTCATTCTTTTTTTCTGTATGAGTAATATTTCATTGTGTGTGTATATATATGTATATATATATTGTATATACACATTGTGTGTATATATATTGTATATACACATTGTGTGTGTGTCTGTGTGTGTGTATATATATATATACACACACATATATATATAGGTTGTATAAGGGTCCATTATATATATATATTATATATATATATAATATATATATATATATACACACATATATAACACATCTTCTTTTCCATTCACTTGTTAATGGACCCTTAGGTTGCTTTCATATCTTGGCAACTGTAACTAAAGCTGCTATGAACATTGGGGTGTGTGTATCATTTTAGTGATTTTGTTTATTTCAGACACATACACAGAAGCAGAATTGCTGGGTCATATGTTTGTTCTATTTTCAGTTTTCTGAGAAACCTCCATACTGTTTTCCGGTGCTGTACCAATTTACATGCCTGCCAACAGTGTACGAGGGTTCTCTTCTCTCCTTAACAACATTTGTTCTTTTTGATGATAACCATTCTGACAAGTATGAGGTGATATCTCATTGTGGTTTTAATTTGCATTTCTCTGATTATTACAACGCTGAACATCTTTTCATGTGCCTGTTGGCCATCTGTATGGCACATTTCTTTTTTCTAATTAATTAATTTATTTTAATTGGAGGATAATTTCTTTACAACATTGTGGTGGTTTTTGCCGTACATTGACATGAATTACACATGGATGCACATGTGTCATTTCTTTGGAAAAATGTCTTCCCATTTTTCAGGTCTTCCCATTAAAAAAAATTTTTTTTTCTTTAAATGTTGAGCTGTTTGAGTTATTTATGTATTTTGGCTATTAACCCCTTGTCAGTCATATCATTTGCAAATATTTTCTCCCATTCAGCAAGTTGTCTTTTTTATTTTGTTGATGGTTTACTTTGATGTGCAGAAGCTTTTAAGTTTAATTAGGCCCCATTTGTTTATCTTTGCTTTTAGTCCCTTTGCTTTAGGAAACAGATCCAGAAAATATTGCTGTGATTTATGTCAAAGGATGTTCTGCCTGTGTTTTCTTCTAGGAAAGAAGGTTTGTGATTTCTGGTTTTATAATTAGGTTTTTAATCCTAGAATAGAGGATATTCTATTAATAATTTAATGCTTTTACATGTAAAAAAAAGCTGCCCAGTTTTCCCAGCACCACTTATTGAATAGATTATTTTTCTTTCCATTGTATATTCTTATTTTGTCATAGATTAATTGACCATAAGTGTGTGGGTTTATTTCTGTGCTATTTTGTTTCATTGATCTATGTGTCTGTTTTTGTGTCAGCATCATGCTGTTTTGATCACTATGGTTTTGTAGAATAGTCTGCAGTTCAGTTCAGTTCAGTTGCTCACTTATGTCCAACTCTTTGAGACCCCATGGACTGCAGCACACCAGCTTCCCTGTCCATGATCAACTCCTGGAACTTGCTCAAACTCATGTCCATCGAGTTGGTGATTCCATCCAACCATCTCATCCTCTGTCGTCCCCTTCTCTTCCTGCCTTCAATCTTTCCTAGCATCAGGGGCTTTTCCACTGAGTCAGTTCTTTGTATTAGGTGGCCAAAGTATTGGAGTTTCAGCTTCAGCATCAGTCTCTCTGATGAATATTCAGGACTGATTTCCTTTAGGATGGACTGGTTTGATCCTTGCATTCCAAGGAACTCTCAAGAGTCTTCTCCAACACCACAGTTCAAAACCATCAATTCTTCAGCGCTCAACTTTCTTTATAGTCCAACTCTCACATCCATACATGACTACTGGAAAAATCATAGCTTTGACTAGATGGATCTTTATTGGCAAAGTAACGTCTCTGCTTTTAATATGCTGTCTAGGTTGGTATAGCTTTTCTTCCAAGGAGCATGTGTCTTTTAATTTCATGGCTACAGTCACCATCTGCAGTGATTTTGGAGACCAAGAAAATAAAGTCTGTCACTGTTTCCATTGTTTCCCCATCTATTTGCCATGAAGTGATGTGACCAGATGCCATGATATTAGTTTTTTGAATGTTGAGTTTTAAGCCAGCTTTTTCACTCTCCTCTTTCACTTTTATCAAGAAGCTCTTTAGTTCTTTACTTTCTGCCATAAGGGTGGTGTCATCTGCATATCTAAGGTTATTGATATTTCTCCCGGCAATCTTGATTTCAGCTTGTGCTTCATCCAACCTGGCATTTCACATTATGTATTCCGCATATAAGTTAAATAAGCAGGGTGACAACATACAGCCTTGACGTACTCCTTTGCCAATTTGGAACCAGTTCATTGTTCCATGTCTGGTTCTAACTGTTGCTTCTTGACCTGCAGACAGATTCCTCAGGAGGCAGGTCAGGTGGTCTGGTATTCCCATCGCTTGATGAATTCTCCATAGTTTGTTGTGATCTACACAGTCAGAGGCTTTGGCATTGTCAATAAAGCAGAAGGAGATGTTTTTCTGCAGTTGGGGAGCATGGTTCTTCCAGCTCTGTTCTTTGTCAATATTGTTTTGGCTATTTGGGGTATTTTGTGTTTCCATACAAATTTTAAATTTCTTGTTCTAGTTCTGTGAAAAATGACCTTGGTATTTTGACAGGAATTGCATTGTAACAGTAGATTACCTTGAGTAACATGGTCATTTTACCTATATTCTATCACTCCTTGAACATAGTATATCTTCCATCTTCTTGAGTCATCTTTAATTTCTCTCATCAGTGTTTCACAGTTTTCAAAGCACATGTGCTTTACCTTTCAAAGCACAATACTTTTACCTAAGTATTTTATTCTTTTTGATGAAGTGGTTAATGGGATTATTTCATTAATTTCTCTTTCTGAGAGTTCGTTGTTAGTGTATAGAAACTCAGCAGATTTCTGTGTTAATATTGTATCCTGCAGCTTTAAATAATTCATTGATGAGCTCTAGTAGTTTTCTAGTGGTATCTTTTAGGATTTTCTATGTATGGTATCAGGTAATCTGCCAACAGTGACTATTTTACTTCTTTTCCAATTTGGATTCCTTTTATTTCTTTTTCTTGTCTGATCTGATTCCAACCTTTTTACTTCTCAAAGACATTGTATTAGTTTCTTCTCACTTTTGTAAAAAATTACCACAAAACTTGGTGGTTTAAACATACACAGATTTTTATTATTAATATCATTCAGTATTGTGGTTCAGAAGTCTGAAACATGTCTTCTTTTTTGAGGCTTTGGAGGAGAATTTTCTTGCCTTTTGCAATCTTCAGAGACAGCCCACATTCCTTGGCTCTTGGTCCTCTTCCTCCATCATCAAGCCAACAATAGATAGTTATGTTCTTCTCATGATTCCATTTCTGTGGTTCTCTCTTTTGATTCCCCTTTCCACTTTTAAGGACCTGTGTGATTACATTAGATCCATCTAGGAAACCTAGGATAATCTTTGTTTTATGGTTATACGATTAGCAACCTTAATTCCACCTGCAACCTTGATGCCTGTTTGCCATGCAACCTGACATATTCACGGGTCCTAGGGATTGGAACATGGACATCTTTGGGGGTATTATTCTGCTTCCCACAAACATCATTCACTTAGCTCCCAGAGTAAGTCTTCTAGTATGCACACCTGGGTAGAACTCTATCCTGATTAAAATCCCTTCAAGCCTCTTAATCATAAAGGCATACAAGGTTTGTCATCCTCTGGCTTTACTTTCATCTAAGTCTTTCTCTCCCCCTTGCCTCTCAGTTTATGCACAGATAGTACTAACCTTATAGTAATTTCTCCCCCCACCTAGCACACACACATTGCTGTTTCACACCCCTGTGCCTTTGCTGATACTGATGCTTTTCCTTTTTATTCATCTTGTTCCTATGCATTAGATTTTCCTCCTATCTTCCTACTTTCCTTTGCTTGTTCCCCTTCCCCTCCTAATTTCTAAATGTTTGCACTTTCAGAACTTGTTCATAACCTTCATCTCTGTCCTCTCTCTCCCTTCTTAGATGATCTCATCCTTCTCATGACTTCAAACACCTGATGATTCTCAAATTTATACCTCTAGCATTAGATCTGTCCTTGACTTGCATATATAATTGCCCACTAGAAAACTTCACTTGTGTGTCCCATAGACGTGGTAGACGTTTGACATTCAAGACAGACTTCCCTCTTGATTTCCTGCCACCGCCAAATTGTTGAATTCATTCACTTATTTGTTGAATGCATGTTTATTGTTCTGTTTTGCAGTAAAACCAGGAACTTTTATTGATTGACTACTGCAGGTACCAGAAAAACTTAGAATAATATGCATCTTCAGAATATCCTCACAATGTAGTTATTATTCTTACTTCCATTTTTACAGGTGAAGAAGTTGAAGCCACCAAAGGCTTAGTCATCTGCCTCATTTATAGAGGAGGGAGTGGTAGGATTTGAACCTTGACAGTCTGCAGATTTCCTGCTGTCAATAACTAGGTTAGACAGCTAACCAGTCTCAGACTTGTTTCCAGTGAACTCTCCTCAAACCTCCAGGCTGACTTAGGAGCACCTCCTCTGGGTTCCCTCAGTCCTCTGTGCTCACTTCCAGCTTGGTAGTTAACACATGAGAGCTAAATCTGTGTCTTTTATCTCCCTCTGGAGAGTGCACACGGACTTCCTCATCTTTGTTCCCTCAGCATCCAGCACAGACCTGGGTACAGAAAATTTGTTGTTGGACCAAATGAAGCTCCTATTTTGCTTCATTCTTTTCATAACTCATGTTCCTGTAACAGTGGGCTCTCTTAGAGTCTTGTCCCTCACAAGATGTCACTTTTCCCTTTGATCAGGCCCAGCACCATCACTCTTTATTGCAGAGGTCACTAGCAACATCCTCATTCTGACAGCACCTGCAATTTTCCTCTGAGAAGCCATCTGTAATTAATCATAGAAAGCGAGGGGACCATTTTCCTAGTTCCTTATCGCTAACAGGAAACTTCTGGCTTTCTGTTGTTTTCATAACCTTTGCTCTGTAGGCAGTGTCAATATTGAATTTCGTGTCTGCTCTGTTTGTATATTCTTTCTCGGTTTTCTCCTTAGCTGTCTGTGTTGCATATTGAGCAGTGTCACCTTAGGTTGTGAGCTGCTTCTCTGAGTCCTGGCAGCTTTGCTGATTGGAATAAGGGACTTAAAGCCACAGAAGGAGCATTTTGCTTGGCCTCTTCTGTTTTAGGGCTTCCCTGGTGGCTCAGAGGATAAAGCGGCTGCCTGCAATGTGGGAGACCTGGGTTTGATCCCCAGGTTTGGAAGATCCCCTGGAGAAGGAAATGGCAACCCACTCCAGTACTCTTGCCTGGAGAATCCCATGGACGGAGGAGCCTGGTAGGCTACAGTCAATGGGATCACAGAGAATCGTACATGACTGAGCAACTTCACTTCCTCTGTTTTAACATTGTCTGACCCAAACCAGCTACTCTGCAAGTTATTAGTTACGTGGGGACTCAGCAGGAGAGAAATAACAGTATGTCACCTGTGGGATGACAACCTCAAAGTACAAGTCCCATTGGAAGTGAGATGAAAGAGCCAGTAGAGTGGTCATGAGAAAGGACTTTGGAAGAGGCAGGCCTGGTTTCAAGTCTTAGCTTCAATAAAATACTAGCTGCTTTTCTCAAGACAAGTCCTTCTATGAGTTCTTCCCCTTGGCTTTACAGCCGGCCTAGGGTCCTTATGTGTAAAATGAGACTATCTAGTACATACTGAATAGTCAGGACTTCCCAGGTGGCTCAGTGGTAAAGAATCCACCTGCCAATGCAGGAGGCACAAGAGATGCGGATTCGATCCCTGGGTGGGGAAGATCCCCTGGAGGAGGAAACAGAAGCCCACTCCAGTATTCTTGCCTGGAAAATCCCGTGGACAGTGGAGCCTGGCGGGCTGCAGTCCATGGGGTTGCAGAGAGTTGAAAACAACTGAGTGACTAAGCATACATGCCTTGAGTACTCAAAGCACAGTTTCAAAAGAAAGAACACACAGCCTTTCCTAGTACCATGTATAAAGAAGCAAAGAAAAGCTTTATAAATTCTTATTGGTGGTGAGGAAACTAATGTTAGAAAAAATCAGGCTGATTATTTGTATACCTGTTCATTCTGGCATACTGGAAGGGAATGGGCCTTGAGAATTTTTAATTATGTAGAAAGTTATTAGGATAACAAGGGCATATTCCAAGAAGTTGGTCTACAAATTATGGCAACTATGGTACCAAACTCATTCAAGCCAGTATATTGATAAAATCAAACTGTTATCTCTTTACCTTTTTCTTTTTTAAAATGCCATATGCTAAGTTGTACAGATTTCTACAGCTCTGGGTGATTGTGCAGAGTCAAGCAACCATTCCAAGGACCCCAAAATCTCTCTTCCTCAAATCTCTTACTTCCTGACCTCACTGCTAGATGACAATCTTTTTTTGTGTGTTTTGGCTAATGAGTGAGGGTAACACTTTGAGTTAATTGTTGTGCAGTTGTATCTTTCTAGATGACTCAGTAAGATCAGGAGCAAAACATTATTTATAACCTCTGAGCACCCTAATGCGATTATTGGGATGCAGTACAGTTAAGTGCCTGTGCCAAACAAATGAAAAAGAAATTTCAGCTCAAGTATTTATTATAATACTCAGAATTTAATTATCTGGTATTTGGTATGTTTTCTAAAGTTCTTGAAAATCATGCTGTCACTTCTTTATAATGATTCAAAATTAACACCTTACTAATAGAAATTTGACCTTTCTTCAAAACCATGTTGACGAAAATGATTTTAAGACTACATTCTTATATTAAGACCGTAATTAATAAATTGTGGAGCAGTTGTCAGTCTTTTTCTTTGGAGAAATGAATAGTCTTCTCTTAAAAGTTAAGCTTCACTCAAGCAAAGTTAATACTTAGTGCTGTCTATGAAATGCGACTGTCCTTGCTGGATCAGGATGGATGGGAAAGGGGTATGAAGACACTGAAGTTATTTTGACATAAAAGTTGAGGTGGTGATTCTTACATATTAGACAGCTGCTTCAAATAGCCTTTTTTATGACCCTAGATATACCTGTCACTGTGCTAGGGTCATGGAGAGACACAGAAGAGGAATATAGGGAAGAGAGGGGGCAAAGAGTAGGGGTTATTTGGGTGAAGCTTATTTATTGAGATGATGAAATTTAAAGCACCACAGGACTCATAGTAGTTTGTGGATTTTTGAGAACATTCAAAATAATTTGAGACATTTAAGCTCAGGTAATGCCCAGATCTCATCATTTATGGAATATTTGACTATGATATATAAGGCTTAGAGTGTCATCTGGATGAAATTGTGGAGCAAGACCTGAAAACTACATTTCAGTTTAACCTAAGAATAGCAGGAGCAGCAATTTGGTGTGTCAACGACTAGTATGTTATATATTCAGAACTGAGGTGTATTTCCTTTTTAGTATAAAATCATGTTCTTGAATTAACTCTTGGTTTGGATATTGAAAGTGTTAGTCACTCAGTAGTGACTGACTCCTTGTGACCCCATGGACTGTAGCCTGCCAGGCTCCTCTGTCAATGGGGTTTCCCAGACAAGAATACTGGAGTGGGTCTTCTCCAGGGGATCTTCCCCAACCAGGTGTCGAACCCAGGTCTTCTGCATTGCAGGCAGATTCTTTACCAACTGAGCCACCAGGGAAGCCTTGGTTTGGATATTAGACCTCAAAATTCGATGTAAAAACTTCAGTGATCTAGTTAGTGCCCTTGTCTACATCTTGCACTAAGCTGCTTGCTTCTCATGCCGTCCTGCTTTCTTTTTCCTGTGTGTGATTCTCCTGCTTATGAGGGGCTGAGCAGATAAATTCTTCAGTTCCTTATTGTGTAAAATGATGATGATAATACCGACCTGGTAGAAGTAGTGTATGGATTAAATAAGTTTGCTGTCTCCTAAATTCAGCTACAAGTGACAGAACACCCCAAATTACAATGCTTTAAACAAGTGAGAAGTTTATTTCTCCTTCCTCTGAGCAAAGTCCACAGGTAGTTTTGTTGTTGTTCAGGTGCTATTGTATTCGACTCTCTGCGACCCCATGGGCTGCAGGCTTCCCTGTCCTTCAGCATCTCCCAGAGTTTGTTCATGTCTGTTGAGGGGGTGATGCCATCCAACCATCTCATCATGTGTCACACCCTTCTCCTTGCCCTCAATCTTTCCCAGCATCAGGGTCTTTTAGTTAGGGGTCATTGTTCTGGCTTCTCGATCATCAGGGATTCAGGCTCCTTCTGTCTTTTTGTGTCACTGTCCTTAATGCAATCTCAAAGTTTCTCATAACGCTTGAACGTGTGTCTCCTTGGACAGGCTGCTCTTAATCATATGGCCTCATCCATTTTAGGGGGATGCTGAGACATGCCATCTTTGTTCTGGGATGGCCAACTGTTTGGCTAATTATTGGTGGGTTCTATTCCTAAGGAAGAAGAAGAGACTAGATATTGGGGGCAGCTAGCAGTCTCTGGCCTGGCAGCCTAGGAGAGTTTCTGGCCTAACATGTTCTTCAGTTGCTTGTTCCCTGTCCCTCCTTCCCTTTTTACTTTTCTCAGCTTTTCACACCTGGGATGAGTCTTCATGTTTAGATTGGAAAGTGTTAAGCCTGAGAAGAGAGCTTTTTGGCAGTAAGAAAGGAATTCCTGTGGCCAGTTTCAGCTAATTTGTGATTGTGGAAGAAAATCTTGGCATAGATTAGTATCAAATCATGTGTTGTGCAAAGAGTGTTCTCTGTGGACACAAACTGATGTATTAGCATTTGTGTTTAAGTACCTAATTATATTCTCAGCATTTAAAAATGTGGAAAACAAACACTTCCCAAAATTACTTCAGAGCTCTTTAGCACTGCATAGAGCCATTGTAATTAATAAAAAGAGGGGTTTCTTCTCTAGGATTTTTGAAAAATGTGTAATTATAGTTTTCCTGTGCACTTATATTATGTATTCTCTTCTTAGGAAAATTTCAAGGTTAGGCTTTAATGTGGATGGCTTTCATGGTTTTACTTTATTTTCTTCTAATATTCTGTGATGCAATTGTTGTATTCCTCTCTTCACTTAAAGTGAATGAGTCAGAATCTGTCATCTTGAAGGTGAAGTCCCAGAAGAATCATCTGAAAGCTCTGTAAGGCCTACACATGAACTTGTGTTTTATCTTTAATGAAAAGGAGGTGTTTTATCCTCTATTATTGTGGATATTTCACAAGAATGAAAAATCAGGAGAAAACTTGGACATTCAACAACCAGAATCACAGTTCAGATTGTGTAAGGTGCTGTGGATACTCTGTGAGAGCAGGAACTTTCTGCCTTAGTCCCGGCTGTGGCTCTAGGACGTGCTAGGTGCGTGGTCAGCATTTAATAAAAATATATTGTCTAAATGAACCAGTTGAATGCATGCATTGCCAACAGTTGTGGGTGATGTGACTTAACAGTGCTTATGTAAAAGATACAGGGGTTTTGATCTACTTAGAACTTAACAGAAATCAAGTTGTGACTTCCAAACAATTAATGAGGCAGTAGATAGAGGAGGAATTTATTTTGGAGGTAACATGAGTTTGAGGTTGATTATGCATTGGAGAAGGAAATGGCAACCTACTCCAGTATTCTTGCCTGGAGAACCCCAGGGACAGAGGAGCCTGGTGGGCTGCTATCCTTGGGGTCACACAGAGTCAGACACAACTGACGTGACTTAGTAGCAGCAGCAGCAGCATGCCCAAATTAATGCACAGAGCCAAAGTAGGGTATGTACTCAGCCTGGTTGAATCTCATGGTGAGAAGCACAGTATTTAGTTCTTCGTACCACCCCTGTGCTTACCAGGAGGTGCTGTGGTAAAGAATCTGCCTGCCAATGCAGGAGACACAAGAGACAAGGGTTTGATGCCTGAGTTGGGAAGAGCCCCTGAAGTAGGAAATGGGAATCCACTCCAGTATTCTTGCCTGGGAGATCTCATGGACGGAGGAGATGCCTGGTGAGCTAAAGTCCATGGGGTCACAAAGAGCTGGATTTGAATGAGCATAGCACAAGGCATCACCCCGGTGAAGGAAGGGCATAGACACACAGGCATCCGAGCATATGTCTCATGTCGGAGTGGACTGGAGAGGCTGTGTATTCCAGTTTCTTTCCTGATTCTTGGATCTTTTCAGCAACCTCTAAAAAGTGAGGGCCCAGTCTCTGTGCATTCCTCCAGTGATGAGTGACTCAATTTAGTTAGAGACATACCCTTCCATTTACCAGAACATTCTGCTTCTATGCTTTGGGAAAAGAAGAGTATGACCAAGAGAAAAAATGAATGCAAATATAATGTCTAATTCGGCTCAGTTGGAAGGAGTGCACCTTCTATTATTTTGAAGAGAGGAACTGTTTTTTTTGTGTTGGCTTGATGGGAGAATTGGACTTCCGAATGGGAAAGATATCACCTCTGAAGCAGAAATTCTTGACCTGAAGTCTGAGGACCCAAAGTGCTTTGGGGTTAGATTTTAAGGGAGCATCAATGCATTCTATGAATGTATTTATAAGACATTGTTTTTCCTTTTTCCCCGCCCCCTGGGAGTCAAAGTTTTTATCAGTTTAAATGGGAGTTCTTAGTTCCAAAGATATGAAGGTCTTCTATAACTCTGAGTTTCTATGCTTATGAAAAATAAGTATGCATGAAAATAAAATGCCAGTTCTCTTTCTTTTATACATAGGGGAAATAGACTAATTAGACATTCTATAACAATTCCTCTGCTGTAACTATGTGACTCCTCTTATATGAAGAAGTAGTATTTTAAAATCTGTTACAACTTACCAGCAATGGTCCTTCATGTCATATAACTTTACATTTTTAGTTTTCAAAAAGTATAAGCTTAGCGATTGCCTCTATCTTTACAGTTTTACCTATGACCTCTGTGATCTCTGTGACCCACCAGATTTAAAATCCAGGAAGTGAATTTTATCCATTTCATCTCAGTCTGAAGCTTTATAAAGCTATGCAGTGAAAAAGTAAGTGATTAATGTTTGGAAAATACTGTATGTTTATTCCAGGTAACAGTATTCACAGGAGGCAAGGCACTTTGTCTTCATCAGAATCCCAGCTGTGATCTTGTACTTACTTTTTATTGTAGGAGCTGTAGCTACAAATAAGAGAAACAAAGCACATTTATGATGAACCAAAATATTTATAATCGGAGTCTGAGTTTAGTCAGGGCAGCAAATTACATTTGTTCCCCAAAGGGAATAATTACTTACAGTTTGACAGCAAATGAATAATAATTGGTAGCAAATTTATCAGGAAGATAATTGTGCCCATAGAAAACTAATAGTGCCACCGAACAGGTGGTTATATATTTGTAAAAAAAGGTTATTAAGGCAGAAGGTTCTAATAGCTGTGTGGTGAGTCAGACCAGTTTCTCTAACTTCTCTTTAGCAAACATTCCTTTGGGTGGTTCTCACACTTATGTATGCTTTCCTTTACCCCTTTTAGATGGGAACTGTGATCTTCCGTAGTTGGAAAGCATATTATTAACTCCAAGAAGGGCAAAAAGTCATTATGACTTAGAATTAGAGAAAAATTAATAATAAGAATCCAGAGAGGAAGGGGAAGTGGAGGTGCTTTTTCAGGAAGTATTTAAGTAGCCATGAAGCAGTCCTGGTGATGGACTGGCAGTCCTGGTGATGGACAGGGAGGCCTGGTGTGCTGTAGTCTATGGGGTCGAAAAGAGTCGGACACGACTGAGCATGTGAACTGAACTGAACTGAGGCAGTCATTGAATCCACTTTATCAAGGAAATACCATGATTTAATTTGCTTTGCAGTCCTGAATATCACAAAGCCAGGTATGTTTGGTTTTGAACATTTCTCAGGCTCACTTGGTATTCTGAAGGAGGGCATGGTTTTTGAAAATAGAGGAAGAGCCACAATACATGCAAATTTGATATTTAACCTATTAAAGCTTTGTTTTATTTGAAATTAATTTGAGTATCTTTTGTGCTATGAATTTTTAAACTCTTTATGGATCTGTGTCTCATGAGTTCATCTGACCATGTCTGGAAATGAAGGGGGTTGAAAGTTGGAGGTGGACAGAGGTTGGAGGTGGTGTAAATGTCTGGAAAGGAGGGGAGGGATGCTCACCAGTGCTGCGATGGAGCTGCTTTGTTTTCAACTCCCATCACCAGAGATAGGAGTGGACATTTAGGGCCCTAAGGGAAGTAAGGGATGGCTTTTGCTGAGTAGCCATCGGCAGGAAGAAAGGACATAACCAAAGTCTGCTCTCCTGTGCTTGTGTCCATTTTAAAACTAGTTTTGACCTTGACATGGAGCTTTGAGCCTAATGAACCTGTATATAGCTTCCCCATCTGTTTGTCTAAATACCTAGCTAGGAGAGGTAGTATATGAGTTTCTGGAGTCATCAGAAATCCCATGGCAACACGGTCTGACATTTGTGGACCCCTGATTCCTTTGAGTCTAGGTGAGAATCCCAGGCTGCTGGGAACTGTCAGGAGCAGGTGGTGGCAATGACATTCTGTTCTCACTCACAAAGCTTGTTTCTTTGCTGTAAGATTGCCTGATGTCCGTAGATATTGGCTGTTTCTCTCTTCAAAGGCACATGGAGGCATTTGGTTATTTCTTTTTTTAAATAACCTGGGTTAAGAACTGAGCATTGCTTCCTTCAGGGGCTGGCGCATAGTACACAGCTTGTTATCCGGAACATGATAATGAGGATAAGTACATAAATAAGGGTGAAAGCACAGCCCAGAGCCCCGGCTCTTGAAGGAAAAAAGGTGATTTAATACACGTAAGCCTGACACTTCCTGCGTACATAGTCATTAGTGACAACCTGTGAGGGTGAGGGGAAATTGACTCTCCTGTGGAGCAAGAACATTGCTAAATGTCTATGAAAAATTTTCATGCTCAACAAATTTTGCTTCTTTGCCTCTTCAATACTGGCTTAGCTCTGCTTTTCTATCCATTCTGAGGCCTGAAGGAACAGTGATCCAGGGTCTTTGGAAAAAAATTTCTAGTTATTATTTATGTGGTCAGTTCTTCCAGCTCTGCTCTGTGCATCTCTGTAGGAACTGATGGAGCAGATTCTGTGAAGTTTGCTCGTCAAGCCTCCTCTCTAACCTTTCAGGTTCGGCAGACTGGAAAAATGCTGCAGGAATCGCTGGAGGTTTGGGTGGTGGGCATGAAGTGAAGAATTCTAGGCATGTATAACTTAACACAGAGAGAAGGACAAGAACAGATGAAAGCTGTAAGGTGTATGTAGGGGAGAATGTGTACTGGGCAGGTGAGGAAGAGATTTTGGAAAGGGTCTTGTGAGGCAGGTAGCCTGGGAGCTGCACGCAGGATCCTGAATTGATGCTGCCACTGGTAAAGCAGCCTTGGTCACGCCACTAACTGCCTGTTCCTTAGCAGCCTCATATGGAAGAGGAGATTAAATTCACTAGATTATCTCTCGTTGTTTAGTCGCTAAGTCATGTCTGGCTCTTTGTGGTCCCATGGACTGTAGCCCTCCAGACTCCTCGGTCCATGGGATTCTTCAGGCAAGAATACAGAGTGGATTCCCATTTACTTCTCCAGGGAATCTTCCCAGATCAGGGATTGAAGTCGTGTCTCCTGCATTGGCAGGCGGATTCTTTACCACTGAGCAGGGAAGCAGATTATCTCTTAGGACTCTTCTGAATATTGCTACTGCAGCTTTGCAAATGGAGGAAAGGGTCATGGAACCAGAAATTGAGCTGCTAATAGAAGCAGGAAAAGACAAGAGAATAGATTCTTTGCTGAAGCCTCCAGAAAGGAATGCAGCTCTGCGGACAGGTTGATCTTAGTTTCAACAGACTCCTTTTGGACTTTGAACCTACAAAACTATAGGGTAATACATTTGTTTGGTTTTAAGTCTCTAAGTTCAGGACAATTTGTTGCAGCAGCAATAAAAAAGTAATGCACTGGCCTTTCTACCTCTGGTGTGCCGCCGTCCCAGTCCATGTGCAGACCTCATGCTACTTTCTTGTCCTTTGAAACCTTTTGGTGGGTCCCCCCACACTCACATTGTCTTTTTCTAACTCAGCACCTCAACACTTTATACATAGGGGTCAGTTAACAACTGTTGGATGAATAAAGAAAACAGCCCATTTTCCATGGTCCAATTCATGATTTTTAATTTGAGGAGATAAATTAAAAATCAGTTGGTTACATTTTATACATCTCTTTCTGGGAACAGGATGAAGTCGAAATATATTCTATTCTTTCTTATTTTTCCCTTTTTTTAGCTTCTGTTGTTTTAAAATTATAAAATAGCAGTTTTTGTAGCAATTTAATAAGTAAAAAAAAAAAAAAACAACAACTCAGTGAAGTCACTCAGGGATGATCATTGCCTTTGTTTTGATGTGTACCTTTCTAGTAACTTATAAAATATTAGTTAGCAAAATAGTATGTGAGAAATGATACTTTAAAAATACATATATAGTTTTACATAGTATAGTATGAATGCTTTTCTACAGTGCTTTTATAGGCATATAGAATTCCTCTGGGTGGGCTGTACTAAAATTTATTTTGAACACCTTTCTCATGTTATTAAGCTTTCATATTGTTCCCAATTTTTCTCTGTTGTGAACACTGCAATTAGTATATTTGCAATATATTTGTGCATGTCTCTGATTATTTCCTTAGAATGAATTCTTTAAGTGTGCTAACTGGGTCAAAGACTCTGGAATTTTTATAGTGTCTGGTGTATATCACAAAACTGCCCTCCAGGAAAACTGTGCCAATTTGCACTCCCACCAGTCCTTTCATCCAGCTGACCTCCTTGCTCTTTCCATCTTTTGAACACATGGGAGGACTAGAGAGCATGACATCAAAGGTGAGGAGAAGGTTATTTTACAATGAAAGTGGGCACTGCTCTCCCCAGTTGGACACAGCACCGTGGTCAGAACCAGCACATACAGCTCCATCATAACTGAGACATCCTCCTATCATCCCTCCAAAGGCTTGGCACGACTACTACTCAGAGAAGTCTGTGGACTGGCCTCCTCTTCCCACCACACCAAATGCCAGGAACCAAGCATAGACTCACAGCCCCCTGCAGTCTTTATAGGCTTCCAGTCTCTGGTGGGAGTCCGTAAAGGAAACTTGGGATGGGGCACACAGACCCTCGTACCTCTCTGAGACCTGCCCCCCCCCCCCCACCTTTACTCCAGAACTTATTTACTCATGAAGTTGAGCTACTCATGACTCATGTATGCAGGTGATGCATATTAGGTAATGTAGACGTCTCCTTAGGTGAGAGGGTTTTTTTTTTTTTTTAATGTAAGCAGTTTTATTTAGAAGCAGATAGGTACCTGTTTGCATTATAGAATATACAATTTGGTTTATACTCTATAAAAAATAGAGTGTATTTTTGTATGGATGCTTAGAGTGCCATAAACATCTACTGAGTGGACCAGCCTGAAACCTCTGCTCACTCAACGTTAACTGCAAAAGCTTAATGCTGGACTTCCAAGCCCAGGTCAGCATTAGGATGGTTGGAAGTTAGATTTGGTTGTGGCTGTTTTAGAACCGTTGATCTAGTATGTGCAGAAGCATTCATAAAATATCAAGCTTATTAGTTACATTCTCTTTTTGGTGGCAGAGTTTCTCCCTGTGAGTTTGGGAAAGCCAGGCTAGTTGTCATAGCAACACAAAAGCTTTCAGGCACTTGTTTGTTTGTTCTGTTCCTTTGTTGGTTTATGGAGTGGTCTGTGAAGCCTCTTGAAAGAAGATGGGCTGCCTAGTGTTTGACAGTTAAATCACCGTGTTGCCTGTCAGAGAGGAGAGCTGGGGGAAGGGAAAGGGACAGCCACAAAGCTCTTTTCTCATTGTCTGCTTTCAAAAGAGCCTGGCTTTGGAGAGGAGGTACCTGAATCTGGAGCAAGAGCTATCGCTCAGTATCTCTAAAATGATAAAAGAAAACCACTGAGAGTTGGAACCACCATACCTGTATTTTTGTTTTCCCACCCCTCACTGCCGTTACTCCAGGAACACAGAGTGCAGTTATATATTTCCTCTTGAAAGTCCAAGGGTACAAGAGTAGTGCTGGTCCAACTGTGGACTCTGAAACAGAAGAAGTTCTGGGAAAAACAAATTTGGCCCTTTCAGAGTAGGCGATCCCACCATTACCCTTCTTGCTTGTGCTCTGAGGAGACTGTGTCCAGAAAGTATGGCCCTTCCCCGGCTAACACCGCTGGTTGTGAGCGGCAGCCAGCATGGTTTCTCCAACCCTGGGGAGCTTGTTCCTCTTTAGTACAGTGTGATTGTATGGATAGTGAGGCTTAGGTTATCCAGCACGTCTAGGATTATTGCCTAAAGCAATCCGAAAAAAGTAAAATGTAGAAAATAAATTTATTTTCTATTGAAGGAAAAAATAAATTTTGATATGAAATACAAAATAAGGAGAAAAATAGAAAGGTCATCAGTATTTCACTGCGTATACCTCCAATCAACATTTTGGTACAAATTTTATACATGTGCATGTGTACATGTATACATACACACATGCACACACATACATACATGTTTGTTTTTATATATGTGTTCATGGTGCTGGAGAAGACTCTTGAGAGACCCTTGGACAGCAAGGAGATCAAACCACTCAATCCTAAAGGAAATCAACCCTGAATATTCATTGGAAGGTCTGTTGGACATGACTGAGTGACTGAACTGAACTGATGCTAAAGCTGAAGCTCCAATACTATGGCCACCTGATGTGAAGAGCCAACTCGTTGGAAAAGACCCTGATGCTGGGAAAGATTGAGGATAGGAGAAGAAGGGGGCGGCAGAGGCAGAGATGGTTGGATGGCATCACCGACTCAAAGACATGAGTTTGAGCAAACTCCGGGACAGAGTGAAAGACAGGGAAGCCTGGTTTGCTGCAGTCCATGGGGTTGCAAAGAGTTGGACACAACTTGGTGACTGAACAACAGCCACAAAGACATATACACATGCGTAACTATACAGGTATTCATATATGTGCATTGCTATTGTTTTCATACAAATATGGAATTTTGTTGCCGAAATTTTTCATTCAACTATGTATTACTATCATGTTTCCATGCCTGTAACTTTAATAATCATGTAATCTTTTTAAATCATAAAGCTATAGTATGGTTTGATTCAACCATTCCACCCTTTGACATGTAGGTTATTTTTGAGTTTCTATTTTTTTCTTTCAACAATTCTGGAATTACATTTTTTTGTACTTGTATGTGAATGTCTTAAAGAATGTACTCAGCAAATCAGCAGCAAGAGCCTATTAAAACTTAGTCATCTAAGTTTTCTCTTTTTCTTTTTTCTAAACTGATAAATAAGCCTAGAAAAACTAATGACAGAAAACATAGAGTGGCTTTGTGAACATTTGACATTCTGAAGCTGCCATATTAGCTCTAAAATTGAGGCACGGCTATGTAAACGAAACTTCAGGAAGACATGGTATGGTTTGGGGCTATACTAGTGAGTAAAATGTGCTATAGGAGACATGAAATTGCATCACATCCAACGCCAAGTTGATAACCAAATTTTTATACTGTGTGGAGACTTTATTGTGATGACATGTGGTGCATCACAGTGGAGCCTGGTCTGGAGCTAGGCAGGCTCAGCTAGCCAACCTTCTCCTGGTTCTGCCACTAATTAGCTTGTAGAACCTTTTACAAGTCCTTGGTTCCTTACTTACAATGTGATAGAATTGTTCTACTTGAACTCTGAGGTTCCTTTTAGCTCTAAAACTCAGTGGTTTGAAGCTGATTCTCCTTTATTTAATTCATGTGTAGTAATCTATGGAGAAAACAGCATGGAATTTTCACATACCTCTAAGAGTTTAAAACCTTATGGCCTGAGCAAATTACTGCAATTTTGTTGTAATGGGCTGAATACTATTTAGAGAAAGAATATTTTTGCTTGCCCTGTGTCCATTTCTTCTTCCCTGCCAGTTTTGCCTGGGACAGCCACCAGTCCTGATGGTGGGCATTTGGGGTTGTACTGTAATCAAGTGGCTCCACTCTTCCAGCCAGGAGATCTGCATGTCTCTTCAGCAAGACTCACAGCCCTGCAATTATCAAAACTGAATCATGTTGATAGTGACTACTATTCATTCACCGCATCCAGGTTCCCAAACGGCCCTCATTCTGACTCTTTTCTAGTCTTACTTGTTCTTTTTTCTCTCTAATCTGTGAACACTGTGCATCTTTTCATCAAATTATGGTTTTACTTTTTAGCCAGAGTTGGATTTTGCTGTCTGCTACAGAAAAACCCTAACCCTCATTGCTGGTGCTGGTTCTCCAGCTATCCAGGGCTTTGTAACCAATAGGCAGGTCACTCCATTTCTCTAAGCCTGTGTGTCCTTATCTTTATTAGTGAGCTCATCCCACCTGAGGGAAACTTCTGGTTCAACAAAACTAGCATCCTCAATTCATTGTCCCAAGACAGAGTGGTCTGTGACCATTTCTAGCCTCTGGTCCTATAATCCAACCCCTTCCCTGAGAATGCCTCCCTTGTCAGATGCTACTCCATTCAAGTCCCCTCTTACATGATTCCTTTCCAACCCACTCTGAAGGTGAACTCTACGCCATCTCCACATCACTTACCTGGTACACATCTGAGGGCAAGCTCGGCAGGTTTTTATAGCTAGTTTTCTTGTGTTGTGAAATCTTTAAAGGTAAATGTCTAATATTCCTGTACTCTGCCTCACCCTCAGTCTCAAACGGCATCTGTCATGGAGTTTGGCAACAAAACATTCACTAAATGCCAGGGAAGGAGGGATGGGGGAAAACAGGTGAAGAGACAGCCTGAGAGTCTCTGCCCTGTTTTAGCATCTCATTTCATAAAAGTTTCTTTATCCTTAGAGAATTAAACTTATAACCTGGATGTGTGTGATCTCTTCCCTTAAAATTTCCTCTCTGAAACTGTGTGTATGTGTGTGTGTGTTTGCACGCATGTGCAGGGAGAGTTCAGAAGAGGCATCAGATGAAATTTAGAGTGAGCATTCCTCAGCGGACCACCAGCTGTATGAAGTCAGGACACTTGTGTGCCGTGCTTACCTCCCTATTTCCTGTGCAAGTGGGAATTCCTTCCATATATGATGGATGGATGCCTGGGTGAATGTATAGATTCTAAGCAATCACGTTACTCTCTGGGGCTTCACACTGTCACAGCAGGGAGATGTTCCCATTCTTCTTCTTTCCTCCAATTCTCTGACCCACCTAATCCCCTAACCATATTATATCTGGGGAGTCTGGGATCTCAGATGGATCCTCATTTCTGCCATAGAAATAAGTGTCAACAGTTCTGCTCTCGCTGGAAACTGTCTCAATATTCCCCACCTCTACATGGAAAGGAGGGGGAGGGATTCCTGCCAATCTGAAGTTGCCACGTGCCGAGACAATTACCTTGACTGGTCTCAAGGTTGTCAGAGACTTTGTTAGCATATACGTTAATGATTTTCACCAAAAGAGTAAAGAGAGGTGGTACATAGGTAGGAGCTGATAACTGTTAAATAAAAGTTAAAAGCTAAGTTAACCTTAATCTCTTATGTAAAGTGTCTTACTTTCAAGGGACTTGCCTTCATGATGGGCAAGGTAAGGAAGTTAGTCTTCTGCTAAAGCCAGGGATCACCTTGAGTTTTCTAGAGTTCACTAAATCACTTAGCTCTGTTAAATAAGCAGAGAAAGCGTTTTAAATGGCTAGGTATGGTTGCTATTAAAAGTGTGCTTGCTCTAGCTATTATGAATAATAACCAACTTTGAAAATCACGATGAAATATCATTTCAAAGTAAAATCAGTTTAAAGCAAATGCAGGCTTTGAAACTCTTGCAAATGGAATCACAGAGACGTTGCCACCTGCTGAGAAGTCCCTTCCCGACCACCACCACTGAGGTGCACGGTAACAGCATTGTTGGAACAATCCTTTCTGTGGCCTTGTTGTCTGCGAGACGAGTCCTCAGTTACACTGGACAGCTGCTGGGAGGCTTTTTTAGTCCCTCTAAATTCACCAATGAGAACAGTTTGTTCAGATTTAACAAAACAAGGATGTGCAGGTACGCCTTGTGACATGAGGTAAAGAGATGCTATTTTTTAAAAAACAAAAACCCTGAAAACAGGCTGAATTGTTACAAGGAAGGGAATATGCCAGGCCCAGCAGCGCCAGGGTGATGAAAAGACACAGGGACAGTGCCTGGGAACATGGCCCCCTCCCAGGGCCTGGGTTGGGGGGTGAAGGGGCCTTCCTCACCAACATCCTATCCCACTCTCCTCTGCCTCCAGAGCAGCAGAGACCACAGCCATAAGAGCAGACAGGAACAGAGGAGAGGGCTAGGGCAAGGAGCAGAGGGGGAAGGGCAAGGGAGTGTGGGAAAAGACGAGAAAAATGAGAGGGAGAGAGAGAAAGGAAAGGGAGCAGATGGAGGAGGTGTAGCGACATCATTATTTCCTTAAATGCAGGCTCTCTCATGAATTTTAGGGTCAATATGGGTGGGGGGGGACTTGTAACTTTCTCACGCCTGGTCAAAATGCCTAGGGTATCTTTGACATTGCCACTACAAGACCAGTAAATGCAACTTTCGCATCTTGTGTAGCTGGGAGTCAGTCCCCTTCAGCTAATAGTATAATGCTCTATCCCACCCATCCCCCAACAGCCAGAACAAATTTAGAACGATCTACTCTTGACTTTTTCATTTTTTACTAAACCATAGCTCCCAATGCTCTTCTCTGTGCTGGGAAATTGTAGCAGAAAATAGTGACTCCTTATGCATTACTATGGAAACCCTAAAACTTCCTCTAGAAACCATTAAAAAAAAAAAAAAAGGCAGCACATAACCCTACTCTAACTTTCAATCACGATTCTCTCCAAGGAAGAAAACTGAAAATTAGATGGATTCATTCCGAGTTCCCTTTTCCAATCAAACAGATGGGATTTAGATAAGCTCTTAAAGCAAATTGTGATTCATATAATAATATGTAAACTTATCTCAGATCTCAGAGGCCTTTTCTAAAGAAGATTCTGAAAATTAAAATGTTCCTTTACAACTCAAATTCCATTAAAGCAATATAGTTTAAGTGAAAGCTCTCTCAGTGAGCATATTTCCAAGCCCTGGTCAAAGGGTTAGAGTATTTGTGTCCTTCACTCAGTTTATTAAAGCCCTGATGATCATGAAAAGCGTAGTACTGAAAATCCAGATGACATTGATTTTCTTAAGTCCTTGTTGAGTGGTTTTAAAAAGTCATTCAAAAGAATTTGTATTTAGAAATCACCTCCTTTGTGCGTGCCACAATGCAAAGAAAGGTCAAGAACAAACAAGATGCAATTATGATCAGAAACATCCTGCTAAGTCTGACTTAGAGTCAATAGGTGACTCATCCAGAAGAAGGTTCTAAATTCACAAGCCAAGCACTTTTCCAATGAAATGTGATGTGGAGGAGGAACTAGCATTCATCATACTTTTAGCATGTGCCAAATCTATGCTTAGTTCTTCCCAAACAACCTTGCTAGATGGGTTTTATTACCCTCCTTGGAGAGATTGCTAGGGGTTGGACCCTTTATAGTCTTATGAGACAAGTAAAGGAATTTGAACCATATCTTATAACTAGTGAGAAACCACCACCACCAGCTGAGGGGGAGTGACATGATAAAAATAATACTCGGGGGGAAGATGAATTTGGTAGAGTGCTAAGGAGGATGAATTTAGGAAACGGCATAGAAACAGAATCTATGGTCATTCATCATGGGTACAAAAAGGATATGAACTGAGGGGTGGTGATGCTTGGAAAGTCAGCTGCAGAAATCTGGAGGGACCTTAACCATTCTCTTCTCCATCCCCACTAGGTATGTGAGCCCCTCTAAGAACTGATTGCCAGTCTCTTTCAGGGCAGGAAACATTCATGTTTATTCAGTGAGACAGCTACTCATTCTCTGATGTACACTTGTCGTTCAAGGGAAGACACCTGTACTAATAATCCATTTGGGCTTCATAACAAGCATTGCACACTGAAACAACAGAAATGTGTTCTCTCACAGTTCTGGAGACTGGAAGTCCCAGATCAAGGTGTGGGCAGGGTTGCTTTTATTTGGAGGCATCTCTTCTTGGCTTCTGGTCAACTGTATTCCAACCTGGCCTTCACGTGATCTTTTCTTTGTGCCCACCTGTCCGTGTGTCTAAGGTCCTCTGCTTATAAAGGCACCAGTCCTATCCAGTTAGGGGCCACTCAAAAGACTTCATTGTAACGTAACCACGTCTTTAAAGACCTTGGCTCCAAATATGGTCACATTCTCAGGTACTAGGAGTCAGGACATCAACATCTGAATTTGTAGGGGACACAACTGTGTCCCTAACAGCACCCAAGGGGGGAAGAGGAAGAGAAGCTGCAGGAGGACGTCAGTCAAGCATTTCACTTGCCTCTGGCCCCCTGCTCCCTCTCCTGGTGGAAAAACAGGCCACCCCTAGACAGAAAGTTCCCTGAGCTAGCCTTCTGTCATTCTTTTCTCGGGGAATTTAGGCTGATGTCATCTTTGGGGGCTTTTCAATTCCCAGTTTTAGGAGGAGCAGTCTTTTTCCTTTTTATTTTCTTTTAACTTCTCTGGCAGTGCTAGTCTCTTACCAATTTTTTTTTTTTTTTTGCAGTTGTCTGTTTATATGCATGATAATTTTATCACGATGGGAGGGAATCTTTGAAAATGAACAGAATATGTAGAATAAACAGATGCGTGAAGTTACAGCTACATAGTGCTCATTATTGTCGTCCTTACAGGATTGGCACTGATTTTTTTTTTTCACCTCTCTGACCTCAGTCTCTGAGGGGCATCCTCTTTACTTCTCATGTTCTCTGTTTCCATCAGCTGGCTCAGGCTGAGGCCCCAGATCCTCATGTCCTCACTTTTTTTTTTTATTTTTTTTTATTTATTTTTTTTTATGTCCTCACTTCTAAATTCTTATTCCACTCTGGATTTCAAGCTAGAATTGCTTTCCTCACAGTTGTATGAACCCCTACTGACAATGTCTGTTACAGCCCAACCTCAAAAAAGCCCTGGTAAAGGCAGGATACCAGCGTAATTAAAACTGGAGACTTCAGGGACTTCCCTGGTGATCCAGTGGTTAAGAATCCACCTTCCAATGCAGGGGATGTGGGTTCGATCCCTGGTCAGGAAATTAAGACCCTACATGCTGTGAGACCACAGAGCCCAAGCGCTGCAGTGAAGACCCAGCATAGCCAAATACAATCAATCAATCAATCAATTTGAAAACAAACAAACAAACAAACAAACCAAACAACTGGGGACTCCAACCATCCTGTCAGGGTCAAATCCTGGATCTACCACTTACTACCCTACAACTTTGTATAAGTTACTCTTTAAACCTCGTTTTTTCCTTATCTGTTAAATGGTGATGATGAAAGTTCTAACGTTAGAGGTTTACTGTGAAATTTAAATGAGTGCCTGTAATGAGCACTGTAAATGAAATTAAATAGTGCCTAGCACAGAGTAAATGCCATGTAAGTGTAAAGGATAGTAATTATTATTATGCTTGCTTTTGTTCTGACTTCCCTGGAGAGTCAGATCTTGTTGGTTCCTTCTCCGTTTCCCCCTTCTAGACTTCCCTTTTGTACCCACGTAGGGTTGGGCAGCCTTCCCTACAATCCTCCTCTGATCAGCTGTCCATATATCTGACCAGTGACCGGAAGTAGCTGACAAGGTCTGTAAGTTATTCTGGCCTTGGAGGCCGTTATGCTGGCACAGTTACAGAAGGTTCTTCTGGGGCCTTTGCCTTCCCCTCAGGCTGGCACCTGAACAGGCCCCTACTCAGCTACCATGGGCCCTCAAAGGCTCCACAGGAAGGAGATATTTGTTCCTTTCCCTTGTAAGAAGTGCCACCATTTTGGAGCCAAGAACCTTTTTGATCTGAGGGAAATTTTGCATGGTCCCCACTGGGGAGGAGTGGTCCATCTTCTTGTTACCTTCTTATTATCCTTCTTCTTAGGATCTGCAGGACAAAGACATCACTGTTTGTTTTGAAGGTAAATTTCTCTGTCTCTGTCTTGGGCTGGCAACTGCTGGGAACTTTATAAACCACTAACTGGTCCCTTGTGTGTGTATTAGTCTGTCCAATTCTTTGTGACCCCATGGATTCAAGCCCGCAAGGCTCCTCTGTCCATGGGATTCTCCAGGCAAGAGTACTAGAGTGGGTAGCCATTTCTTCCTCCAGGGGATCTTCCCGACCCTGGGATTGAACCCAGGTCTCCTGCCTTGTAGGCAGATTTTACCATCTGAGCTACCAGGGAAGTCCCTAGAGACCCCTAGTGAGACACTCGATTGTAACAGGACCCTGAGAGCTCTGAGATTCACAGCTTTGCCATTAACATACCAACGCATAGTAATTTAGATCTACACCAGTACCCTCACTCTTCAGGTTAGTCTTTGCCTTGAGCAAAGAGCGATGTTTTTTTTTTTTTTCAATCTTTGAAATTTGCATTCTTAATTCTCCATTTCTTCCCTGCAATCTTGGATTCTTCTTGCACTTCTTGGTGACTTTGTGAGAAATTCTTGATTCTCTCCTCTTTCTCCAGGATGCTCCTGTCCATAAGAGAGAGCCTCCTGCTCAGCACCTCTCACTCTAACCTCTCTCCAGCCTGCAGCTTCCCCCTTACCTCGTCAGCTAGAAGCTCCTGTCTCTCTTCTCCAGTCTCCATGCTTCCTCTAGATGGATGGATCCTATTACCCAGGCTGCAAACATGCCTATCTCTTCATAGCAACAGCAAACTCTTGTCTCTCACACTCAATGAAGTGTGGGGGCAGGTCCTTAATTTCCAGTCTGTGGACAGTTGAAATGATTTATCTTAAAGATGGTATCTAAAGACAAGTCAACAAGCATTTCAGGAAAATATCTGGAGCCAGATTAGATTCATCCAGAGGCAGAAGAGGTTCTTTGTTTTTGTGAGTCAAGGCTTCTTTGGCCATATATACCAAAATATTACTCATCAGTCAAACTCATTTGTTTATCAGTATTAAAAATGTTCAAAAGTTTGGCAGACTGGACAACCTTACTGCAATTTGGCAAGGTATATTATATAAATTACAAGTTTCAGATATTGGTTGTGTTTTTATTTTATTAATAAGACATTGCTTAGGGACATGAATTATGGGATGTTTTTAATTGTTGGAGCACTTCTTGCTAAGTCACTGAGCCTCCTTTAACATTTCTCTTACTTTATAACAGATTCTTAAATTCCCTTCTTCAATTCTTGTTTTGTGTAGAATAAATTTTCCATCTATGAAGGCTTCCTTGAAAATCTTTTTTAAACTTTGTGGAGTTAGGTATCAAGTCCAGTCATGAGTGGGTGCTCAATAAACAATTGAATTGTTGCAAGGATAACCTCAGGTTGATTTTCCATGTGGGAGAACAGGTTCTGTTCTATATTTTTTCTCTTCAGTGGAGATAACAGTGATGATATCAAAATGGGACTCCACCAGGTTTAAATAATGAAAATTTAGCTGGAAGGGATGTTAGATAAGCCAAGAGAGAAATTTTTTCTGTTTTTCTACTCACAGTGGGATTCTGAAACAATCTCTGTAGGAGTTTAGATGGTTGTGATCTTATCAAAGATTATGTATAGAATATTTTTGGTTTTGAATTGATATTTTAGTGAGTACTTTCAAAAATTGGGATGGGAACTGAAAGGAAAAAAAAATAGGAGAGACTGTTTTGAGATGTTTTAATTCATTCTGAAAAATTTTAATTGGATTTGTTCATGTTCTGGGATGTTGTGGCCCTAAAAAGTTTTTTTTAGGTATTTGCATAATGCATGTAGTTTCTCCTCCTTGTGAACTGAACCATGCTGTGCTTAGTCGTGTCTGACTCTTTGCAACCCCATGGATGGTAGACTGCCAGGCTCCTCTGTCCATGGAATTTTCCAGGCAGGAATACAGGAACACTGGAGTGGGTTGCCATTTCCTACTATGAGGGATCTTCCTGATCCAGGGATTGAGCTCATGTCCCTGGTAGACAGCTTCTTTACCACTGCGCCACCTGGGAGATCTGTACCAAATATAAACTGGTTCAAAACAACATTCTCTAGTAATGTTTTCTGTCAGTGAGTCCTTCATATTACTGTTTGGATATCCTATAGAGCTGATAGAGATGGAAATTTTGCATTGAAAAATTAGAGAGGCCCTGAAGGACATTTCTTTCAAAGGCTTAATTTCTATTCCATTTTCAGTAGGGCTCGGTCATATTCTATGGGACAGAAAAGGGAAACCAATAAAATCGTGGAATTGTGTCATGAGGAACAGTTGAAGAAACTTGCAGTTCTTTACATGAGAGGATAAATTTGGGAGGCCTAATTGTTGTCTTCAGCTATTGGCAGGGTTGAGACTGGATTTCTCTGTGAAGAAGAATGTATACCCAGAAGACAGGAACCAAGAAGGAATGGGTTACTTGGCAGAGTGGTGAGCTCCCCAGGCTCTAGAAATGTTCAGGTAGATGCTAATAGCTGTCAATCAGGGTAGCACATACTAGATTGTTTCATTTAGTGAGATGTTGGAAGTTCTTGGTGAAGAGAAGCACCCTGTTCCAAAGATTCTGTGCTTCTATAAGAGGAGAAACATCAGGGAGTGGTGAAATCAACACTGTTAGAATACATGGGCAAGCCTAGACTCTGACACTGTAATGGCAGGTATTTGGGAGCAGGTCTCTTGGCCTCTTTGTCCTTCAGCCTTTATTTTAACAAAGAGGCTTGAATCAGTGTCATCAAGGGTTCTTTCTGGATCAACAGTTTAGGGTAATAGTTTTCCCAGCCAGCACTTTTGATAGTTGACTGTAAGCCCTAAAATATTAATGGACCAAATCCATAAGGCAGGAATAACAGAACCGTATGCTTATTGAAGACAAAGTCGTACTGTATATGGGACTTGTATTTGAAAAGAATGTGCCTGAGACTTCTCTCATTCCATACTCTAATATAGTAATGGTTTGTATGCAATAACCCCATCAGTTAGCTCATTTAAAATGAAATATAATCTTGGAGGTTATGATTTTTAATTTAATTAAACTAACCTGCATTATGGATCTATTATGAGCAAAGCATCAGGACTATAAAGATGAGTAAGAACACACTGTCTCTAGTTTCAATAAATTTAGTCTTGTGGGGATTACAGCTGGATTAAACTAACAGTAATGTAATGTCCCAAGTTCAGTGTAAAGATACAGCATGGTTGTATATACCGATTGGTGGGACAGGGAAAGACTTGCAGAGGAGTTGGCATTCCAGTGGGTTCTTAGAAGTTGAGGGGGACTTTGCCTGTTTAAAAAGGTCATTCCAGGGATAGGGATTCTTATGAGGATATACGCAGAGGTTTGAAAGGCCATGGCATGCTTAGGAAATAATAGGTATCTGATAAAGCTAAACACAGGGCCTGGGAGGTATGGTTGGTGACCAGACTGGACAGGTGGTTTGGGACTGGTTTGGAAAGGCCCTCAGATGTTAAGGTACTAGTTTGAGCTTTAATCTTTAGGCCAGGGGGAGTCCTAGAAGCTTTTACACATGACTTTGGGTCTACAGTATATTATTATTGTTTATTCAGTTGCTGAGTTGTGCCCAACTCATTGTGACCCCATGGACTGCAGCATGCCAGGTTCCTCTGTCCTCCACTATCTCCCGGAGTTTGCTAAAATTCATGTCCATTGAGTTGGTGATGCTATCTAACCATCTCATCCTCTGTTGCCCTCTTCTCCTTTAATTAATTATTTTAAATTAAATTAATAATTTTAAAGAAATTGAACAGTTGAAAACTTGAGCTAGACTTTTTAAAAAAATCTAAAAAAATGGAGTAAAAGGAAAAGGAGATGGAAGACAATATCAGTTTGGAGGCTTTTGTAGCAATCTGGTAAGGTCTGTCTAGAGCACTGCCCTGGGGTTGGAATGGTGGATATTCAGCAGTTTCAGAGGACATTTGAAGAGGATAATGAGTTTAGGCTGGATAATCTAGGGAATGCCTGTAGGGCATCCTGGTAGAGATACATGCGTCTGATGAGTGTTTCTACTTGTAGACCTCAATGACTGCTGAAGCCATGTGAATACATAAAAAAATAGAAGAAATTCTTGTTAAAGTACAAATGGACAAAACATGGAGTCCTTAAGAATATAAAAACTGTGAGAAGTGGGGCTTTGACAGAGTTGTTGGAGTGGTAGAAAAAAGTGAAAATGTTAGTCACTCAGTTGTTTCCTAATCTTTGAGACCTCATGGACTATATCTCACCAGACTCCTGTCCACAGAATTCTCCAGCAAGAATACTGGAGTGGGTTTCCATTCCCTTCTCCAGGGGATCTTCCCAACCCAGGGATCAAACCCAGGTCTCTCGCATTTCAGGCAGATCCTTTACCGTCTGAGCCACCAGGGGAGTGTGATAAGAAGAGAACCCTAAATAAAAAGATTCTGGTGATGTTTTAGGCATACAGAAAGAAAACTTGAAGATTAAAGGTGTGTGATATGGGCTCTTGCTCTGTTCAGAGGGTTAGGTGTTTTGATTTTAAAGGACTCTTCTGAGATGTGACTGAGAGAGTCCTTGAAAGAAGATTTTTGAATCCTCTATCCTGTACATGGGTGGAAAGAGGCCTCAAGAAGATCCAACTTTTCTTGCTTTTACTCATTGCTCACCAGGAAACCCTTGGAACTGTGATTTCATCTTAAATGGAGCCATCTGAGGTAGGTCGCAAAGAGTTGGACACGACTGAGCAACTGAACTGAACTGAACTGAGGTAGGAGGTTCATTGTGGTTCTGTGGATACAAGATTTGTTCCAGTTTTTGGACCAGGCGTAATCATTATAAAATAACAGTTGGTGTCCTGATTTTTGTTGTTCAGTCACTCAGTCGTGTCTGACTCTTTGTGACCCTGTGGGCTGCAGCACACCAGGCCTCCCTGACCTTCACCATCTCCTGGAGTTTACTTAGACTCATATCCATTGAGTTGGTGATACCATTCAAACCATCTCGTCCTCTGTCATCCCCTTCTGCTCCCACCTTCAATCTTTCCTAGCACCAGGGTCTTTTCCAATGAGTCTGCTCTTCTTATCAGGTAGCCAACGTATTGAAACTTCAGCTTCAACATCAGCCTTTCCAATGAATATTCAGGACTGATTTCCTTTATGACTGACTGGTTTGATCTCCTTCTAGTCCATGGGACTCTTAAGAGTCTTCTCCAACACCACAGTTCAAAAGCATCAGTTCTTCACCATTTAACCTTCTTTATGGTCACTTCTCACATCTCTACGTGACTACTGGAAAAACCATAGCTTTGACTATACAGACCTTTGTTGGCAAAGTAATGTCTCTACTTTTTAATACTCTGTCTAGGTTGTCATAGCTTTTCTGCCAAGGAGCAAGCGTCTTTTAATTTTATGGCTGCAGTCACCATCTGCAGTGATTTTGGAACCCAAGAAAATAAAGTCTGTCATTATTTCTATTGTTTCCCCATCTATTTACCATGAAGTAATGGTACCAGATGCCATGATCTTAGTTTTTTGAATGTTGAGTTTTAAGCCAGCTTTTTCACTCTCCTCTTCAGTTCCTCTTCATTTTCTGCCATAAGGGTGGTGTCATCTGCATATCTGAGATTATTGATATTTCTCCGGCAGTCTTGGTTCCAGTTTGTGCTTCATCCAACCTGGCATTTCACAAGATGTACTATGCATAGAAATTAAATAAGCAGGGTGACAACATACAGCTTTGACGTACTCCTTTCCTAATTCGGAACCAGTCCATTGTTCCATGTCCAGACTGTTGCTTCTTGTCTTGCATACAGGTTTCTCAGGAGGCAGGTAAGGTGGTCTGGTAGTCCCATCTCTTTAAGAATTTTCCACAGTTTGTTGTGATATACACAGTCAGAGGCATTAGCATAATCTAGCATAATCAATAAAGCAGAAGTAGATGCTTTTCTAAAATTCTCTAGCATTTTCTATGATCCAGAGGATGTTGGCAATTTGATCTCTGGCTCCTCTGCCTTTTCTAAATCCAGCTTGTACATCTGGACATTCTTTTTTCACCTACTGTTGAAGCCTAGCTTGAAGGATTTTGATTTATCACATATATTACTGTTGGAAAAGCACCTAGATGTCATGCAGTCAAGACACAGCCCTGGCCTCAAGATTTCATATCACCCTGGGTTGTAGAGTTTGGTAGTACAGTGCTAGACCTGAACTTTCTAACTCAGGGCCAAGTACTCTTTTTGTATTTTCTCTTCCTCTCTGCCTTTCAGCCTCTGGCTTAATTAGAGAGAACTAGTCCTCAGGAATTTGAGCATGTCTAAGTAGCCTTTGAATATCGTATTCTTAAACTTCAAAGACCTGAAACAGTTTTTGGATTTTGGTGGCTACACTAGGATGCACCAGTAAGTAAGATTCCACTTGAAGCCGTCATCCTCTTTCATGTTTTAGAGCGTTCAACTGATCCTGGTTAACCCAGGAAGGGAATCCAGCTCCCCGTGACTCTCATCTGATGAGAGTAGCTCTGTACCCTGAAAGAACCTGCCTGAAGTAGGCACAGGTGTCTCAAGAGGCACAGTTTTCTGGTGAAAGTGATCAGCACAGCCTGCTCTGACATCAGGGCTTTGTTTCACCAGACTTTGCAACATGGGGCCCGCAAAGCACGTGAATAAAAACATCATGTTCTGTGCCTCAAAACCCTGCTCTCACAGTCCTTGTTTGCTTTGCAAATTAAGAGACTTTCACAACTCCCTCTTGACCTAAATGTGTAAAATGTTGCATGTTGTTTTGGCTCTTCTGAATAGCTTTTGTTTGGCACATTTTGAATTTATAAGGTCAAATATAATTATCTCCAGATACCGAAGTCTCCATTAGGAATAATTTCAAAGACAGAGGAGCCTGGCAGGCGACAGTCCATGGGCTTGCAAGAGTTGGACACGGCTTAGCAACTAAACCACCAAACAGCAGTACATCTCAAAACTTACTTACAGGTCTCCAGCCTCTTTACAGCTTTCAAAAATGTTTAGATTTCTAAATTGACCTTGATTCTGGATGGATAAACGGGGAGAAGTTTGAGGGAGTAGTTGGGCTGGCTTGGTTACTTATGCTGAGGGCTAGGAGATTAAAAAAAAAAAGCAAAAGAAAAAACACACCAACAAACCTTTTAGATGAACCTTTCATAGCTGTGTTTTAAGATTAATATTCAGATCTGCCATATGGAGCCAGATCTCTGGCTGTCATGGTGCAACAGTTTGGCCTTGTGTAATGTTGCCCTGATATGTGATGCTAATCACCATGGGGAAGCCTAGTGCAGATGGCCTCCCAGCTTCAGCACACAGCCCCTCTGGGTACGGATTCTGTGCAGTGGAGTGATGTGGGCATGTAAGTGGGTGGAAACTTTCTTAATGTGTCACAATAATAACAAAGCAGAATCCACTGCTGTTCAGTTTCCCCTAGAACTTCAGCCTCCGCAGCAGCCTACTTGGTTCACAGTCCTAGACAATTAGCAGCTGATAATGAAGAATGCCATGGGAACCAGTGGGAAAATAATAGCTTACTCCAAGGATATAATGAAATGAAATTAGCACAGACAGTAAAACAGACAATTTATGGTGGGTTTTTTTTTTTCTTTGTAATTAAAAAGAACCAGTAAATACTTCTAGTAGAGAAATCTGAGAACCGATTAGAATCCCATCTGTTTTATTCAGAAATTGATTCCAAGGAGGCTTCTTAATATCCACTAAGGAACAAGAATAGGTAAAATGTGCCTAGTTTATTTGAATACAGTGATAATTTTGTTCAAGTGTTGTTACTTAAATAGTTGTCAAGTGTGGCCTGAACTTTAAAAAAGGACACAAAGAGTAGATAGTAGATTTTACGGTTGTTGTACTTGCTAAGTCTTGTCCACTCATCTGTGATCCCATGGACTGTAGTCTCCTCTATCCATGGGATTTCCCAGGCATGAATTACTGGAGTGGGTTGCTGTTTCCTTCTCCAGGGAATCTTCCTGACCCAGGGACTGAACCTGTGTCTGCTGCATTGGCAGGCAGATGCTTCTCTGCTGAACTTCTAGGGAAGCACCAATTTTACTGTTATCCATTATGCTCTTAGCTAAAATGCCAGTAGACTTTGAGTGTTCCCAACAAATTCTTAGTAACAGGGTGAACTTATATCTTTGTGGATGCATAATTTTCTGAACACAAGGCAATACTTATATCATCTGAGAAATTGGAGATTTAAATGGCCCTTAAATCTTCCTATTTTGAGATGTCCCATGTGCTGCTTGACTCTTGAGCACAAAGATCTACATACTACTTTTTAGGGTCAAAATGTAAATTTGAAGACTCTTTAGAATAATCTTTTAAAAATATTTAATTGCTTGAGACTGCAAGAAAAAATTTGTTTTGAGGATATTGGATTAGTGAAAAACAGTTCTGTTAAAATTCAGTCTCACTGTGTGGGCAGTTCTGTGAGTTGAAAAAAAGTTATAAACAAATCAAAATTATATTTCACTCCAAATGCTCTCCAAATGGATTTGTTTTGGAGAGTTGAAGGAATTTGGGTATCTTTCTACTGAGACATTTTGCCTGTCTTAAGTAGACCTGTCTCTCAATTTCTCATTTCTAAAAATATTCTCTTTTTACTTGAAAGATAAATTGCCACATTGATTCAGCAACCATTCCACCAAAATCTTGTGTATGTTCCCTGATGTTTCGACATGACATGCCTTTATTCGCGTATGTTCCTAATTTGATTATATAATTAAGTTCAGTGATGTTCAAGTTATATTGAATTATATCCATGCTAACTGATAAATTTTTTTGGTGAGTGACATATAAGTTGTACAAGGCCCATATATCACTTATTTAAATTCAGCAACATAAACATGCTATTAAAATCCAAAAATCCAAAAATGTTGTTAGCCTTATAAATCATCAACATCATCTCATTCCTTTTGTTTCTTTTTTTATCGTCCTCCCCACTGGGAAGATGTAGGGAAATGGAGAGATTGAGGACGGTGGAGAGGAGCTAAAGAGTTTGGAAAACTCAGATAAATGAACAAAGTCTCAGATCCTTTTGTGAACCAATTGGTGCATTTCAACCATTTTCATCCTTAAATGCTGCTTCTGAGCTCACCATCTGAGTATTAAAGAAAAGGAAAGCAAGCTAGCTGATAATTCTTGGCTTCTAGAGACATGGGAGTGTGTGCATGTGTGTGTGTGTGTTCATGTTCATGCTAAAGGGGGATTTACATTTTAAACATGTAAAGCAGACAAGTTAGATTACTTAATTCTCAGGAGAAGATGGACACATTTCAACACATATATATTACTGTATTAAAGATAGCACCCCATGTATACCCCCAAATGCTGTGTTCTCAAGTGTTTGAGAAATGATTGGTTGCTAGTGACTCCATATGTTGCTATGTTTTATTTTGGAACATGTTAAAATCTCACTTAGGTTTCATTAAGCCAATTTTTTTCCCTATTTTTTGAAAGGTCTATTTTTCCCTTCCAAAGAATTCATTTGAATATGTAGTTAGCATATCCTTGTTAGCTACTACTAGGAAGAAAATTTAAGTAGCACTACCCATTTTCATATATATATATATATATATATATATATACACACACACATATATGTGTATATATATACATATATATGTAATATTTTATATTTTGTAGTTCTAGAAATATTTAGAGAAGTGGTTGACTATCCATGATGGTTATTTGAGGTTATAGTGCCTAACTAGCCCTAAATTTAGTATACTGGCAAAATGATATGCTTCTAAGTATTTAAGGCTTTGTTCTTTTATTTTTTTGGTTCCTGAAGCATCACTGTAGGAAAAAGGAACATTAAAGCTCTCAGTTTAACTTGTTCTGTACTAATTTTTTTAATGACACTTAATTTTGTATTTGGTTGTAAAAGCATGGCTGATAGTATCAGTTTATTTCAGTCCCTTAGTCATGTCCAACTCTATGACCCCATGGGCTGCAGCACGCCAGGCCTCCCTGTCCATCACCAACTCCCAGAGTTTACTCAGACTCATGTCCATTGAGTCTGTGATGCCATCCAACCATTTCATCCTCTGTCGTTCCCTTCTCCTCCTGCCTTCAATCTTTCCCAACATCAGGGTCCTTTCAAATGAGTCAGCTCTTCGCATCAGGTGGCCAAATTATTGGAGTTTCAGCTTCAACATCAGTCCTTCCAATGAACACCCAGGACTGATCTCCTTTAGGATGGACTGGTTGGATCTCCTTGCAGTCCAAGGGACACTCAAGAGTCTTCTCCAACACCACAGTTCAAAAGCATCAATTCTTCAGCACTCAGCCTTCTTTATAGTCCAACTCTCACATCCATACATGACTACTGGAAAAACCATAGCCTTGACTAGACAGACCTTTGTTGGCAAAGTAATGTCTCTGCTTTTTAACATGCTGTCTAGGTTGGTCATAACTTTCCTTCCAAGGAGTAAGCATCTTTTTATTTCATGGCTGCAGTCACCATCTACAGTGATTTTGGAGCCCAAGAAAATAAAGTCTGCCACTGTTTCCCCATCTATCTGCCATGAAGTGATGGAACCAGATGCCATGATCCTTGTTTTCTGAATGTTGAGCCTTAAGCTAATAGTATAAATGAGTCTAATTGTACAGATATTTTGAATTTGTGCACTGAATTAGCTGTATATGGAGTTGTCACATTGGTGTTCAGCTCTTAAAAGTTTCTCATTTCTTAACTTCTTTTCTTTTTGCAGAGGTCTGAGCATAAACTGTAGGTCAAGGACCTCAACTCTTATTGTGCCACCATTACTTTTGAAAACATCTCCTTGTTTTGCAAAAGCTGCTGATATCTAATGCTATAGCTTTTATTGTCACTGCCTTGCCCTGGGACCAAAGGAGACTGGACTTGGGCTAACCTTAGTGGTGGACACCCGTGCTGCATTCAGGTCACCTCTTCTCTGACTTTGTTCACTGTCCTTCTTGGGATGATCCTTGGGTCCTGAGGTGGATGGATCCCTGGAGGAGGATTCCCTTCTCCAGGGGATCGAACCCAGGTATCCCTTATTGCAGGCAGATTCTTTACCAGCTGATCCACCAGGGAAGCCCAAGAATACTGGAGAGGGTAGCCTATCCCTTCTCCAGCGAATCTTCCTGACCCAGGAATCAAACTGGGTTCTCCTGCATTGCAGGCAGATTCTTTACCAGCTGAGCTACCAGGGAAGCCTGTCGACATGTTCAGGCAATCCTAAATTCTTTTTGAAAATGTATTAATGCACAATTGATGTATGTTGTGTTAAAGGTGTACAGTGTGTTGACTTGATAATTCATATGTTGTCATATGATTAACAGTCATAGCATTAGCTAACACCTCCATCTTGTCACATAATTTTTTTTTCTTACATAATTCACGTCATGAATTTGGTTTTGTGTGGTGGGAACAGTTAAGATCTAGTCTCTTAGAGGCTTTGAGTACTACTGTCTGCAGCCATTGTGTTGAGCCTTAAATGGAGCTGGAATTTTTAAGGTGAACAAGCTTATGCTCAAGTCAGGGACTTATGCTGTATGACCATACTTGAGAACCTCATAGAAACAAAGTCATACATTTTATTTATTTATTTTTTTAATTTATTATTTTTTTGGTTGAAGGATAATTGCTTTACAGAATTTGTTGTTTTCTGTCAAACCTCAGCATGAATCAGCCATAGGTATACATATATCCCCTCACTTTTGAACCTCCCTCCCATCTCCCTCCCATCCCACCCCTTAGGTTGATACAGAGCCCCTCTTTGAGTTTCTTAGCTCTACAGCAAGTTCCCATTGGCTATCTATTTTACATATGGTAATATGTTTCCATGTTACTCTTTCCATACATCTCACCCTCTCCTCCCCTCTCCCCATGTCCACAAGTCTATTCTTTATGTCTGTTTCTCCATTGCTGCCCTGTAAGTAAATTCTTCAGTACCATTTTTCTAGATTCCATATATATGGGTTAGAATATGATATTTATCTTTCTCTTTCTGACTTACTTCACTCTGTATAACAGGTTCTAGGTTCATCCACCTCATTAGAACTGACTCAAAGGCATTCCTTTTTATGGATGAGTAATATTCCATTGTGTATATGTACCACAACTTCTTTATCCATTCATCTGTTGATGGACATCTAGGTTGCTTCCATGTTCTAGCTTTTGTAAATAGTGCTGCAATGAACAATAGCATACGTGTGTCTTTTTCAAGTTTTGTCTCCTTAGGGTATATGCCTAGGAGTGCGATTGCTGGGTCACATGGTGGTTTTATTCCTAGGTTTTAAGGAATCTCCATAGCGTCTTCCATAGTGGCTGTTTCAATTTACATTCCCACCAACAGTGCAAAAGCATTCCCTTTTCTCCACACCCTCTCCAGCATTAATTGCTTGTAGACTTTTTGATGATGGCCATTCTGACCGGTGTGAGGTGATACCTCATTGTAGTTTTGATTTGCTTTTCTCTAATAATGAGCGATGTTGAGAATCTTTTCATGTGTTTGTTAGCTGTCTGTATGTCTTTGGAGAAATGTCTGTTTAGGTCTTTTTCCCACTTTTTGATTGTTTTATTTTTTTCTGGCATTGAGTTGTATGAGCTGCTTGTATATTTTGGAAATTAATCCTTTGTCAGTTGTTTCATTTGCTATTATTTTCTCCCATTCTGAGGGTTATCTTTTCACCTTGCTTATAGTTTCCTTTGCTGTGCAAAAGCTTTTAAGTTTAATCAGGTCCCAGTTGTTTACTTTTGTTTTTATTTCCATTATTCTAGGAGGTGGGTCATAGAGGATCTTGCTTTGATTTATGTCATTGAGTGTTCTGCCTATGTTTTCCTCTAAGAGTTTTATAGTTTCTGGTCTTATCTGTAGGTCTTTAATCCATTTTGAGTTTATCTTTGTGTATGGTGTTAGGAAGTGTTCTAATTTCATTCTTTTACATGTAACTGTCAAGTTTTCCCAGCACCATTTATTAAAGAGGCTGTCTTTGCCCTATTGTATATTCTTGTCTCCTTTGTCAAATATAAGGTACCCATAGGTGCATGGGTTTATTTCTGGGCTTTCTATCTTATTCCATTGGTCTACATTTCTGTTTTTGTGCCAGTACCATACTGTCTTGATGATTATAGCTTTGTAGTATAATCTGAAGTCAGGAAGGTTGATTCCTCCAGCACCATTCTTCTTTCAAGACTGCTTTAGCTATTCAGGATCTTTGGTGTTTCCACTTGAATTGTGAAAAATTTTTTTCTAGTTCTGTGTAAAATGTCATTGGTAAAAATGTCATGTAATTTGATAGGGATCTCAGTGAATCTGTAGATTGCATTTGGTAGTATAATCATTTTCACTATATTGATTCATCCTACCCAGGAACACAGAACATCTCTCCATCTATTTATATAGCTTTTGATTTCTTTCATTAGTGTCTTATAATTTTCTGTGTACAGCTCTTTGTCTCCTTAGGTAAGTTTATTCCTAGATACTTAATTCTTTTTGTTGCAATGGTGAATGGGATTGATTCCTTAATTTCTCTTTTTGGTTTTTCATTGTTAGTATATAGAAATGCAAGTGATTTCTGTGTATTGATTTTGTATCCTGCAACTTTGCTATATTCACTGATAAGCTCTAGTAATTTTCTGATGCTATCTTTAGGGTTTTCTATGTACAGTATTATGTCATCTGCAAACAGTGACAGCTTCTTCTCCAATCTGGATTCTTCTTATTTCTTTTTCTTCTCTGATTGCTGTAGCTAGGACTTCCAGAACTATGTTGAGTAATAGTGGGAAAAGTGGGCACCCTTGTCTTGTTCCTGATCTTAGGGGGAATGCTTTCAGTTTTTCACCACTGAGAATAATGTTTGCTGTTGGCTTATCATATATGGCCTTTACTATGTTGAGGTAGTTTCCTTCTATGCCCATTTTTTGAAGAGTTTTAATCGTAAATGGGTGCTGAATTTTGCCAAAGGCTCTTTCTGCATCTATTGAGATGATTATATGGTTTTTATCTTTCAATTTGTTAATACGGTGTATCACATTGATTGATTTGTGTATATTGAAGAATCCTTGCATTCTTGGAATAAACCCAACTTGATCATGGTGTATGAGCTTTTTTATGTATTGCTGAATTCTGTTTGCTTAAATTTTGTAGAGGATTTTTGTATCTATATTCATCAGTGATATTGGCTTGTGGTTTTCTTTTTGTGTGTTGTTTTTGTCTGGTTTTGGTATCAGGGTGATGGTAGCCTTGTAGAATAAGTTTGGAAGTGTTCCTTCCTCTGCAATTTTTTGAAAGAGTTTTAGAAGGATAGGCATTAGCTCTTCTTTAAATGTTTCATAGAATTCTCCTGTGAAGCCATCTGGTCCTGGGCTTTTGTTTTTTGGGGGAGTCTTGATCACAGCTTCAATTTCAGTGCTTGTAATTGGGTTGTTCATAGTTTTTATTTCTTCCTGGTTCAGTCTTGGACCTTTGAACATTTCTAAGAATCTGTTCATTTCTTCCAGGTTATCCATTTTATTTCCATGTAGTTGCTCATAATAGTCTCTTATAATCCTTTGTAATTCTGCATTGCCTGTTGTAACCTCTCCTTTTTCATTTCTAGTTTTATTGATTTGATTCTTCTCTTTTTTTTTTTTCTATAAGAGTCTGGCCAAAGGCTTGTCAATTTTGTTTATCTTCTCAAAGAACCAGCTTTTAGTTTTATTAATCTTTACTATTTTATCTTTCATTTCTTTTTCATTTATTTTTCCTTGGAACTTTATGATTTCTTTCCTTCTACTAATTTTGGTTGCTTTTTGTTCTTTTTCCAGTTGTTTTAGGTATAAATTTAGGTTGTCTATTTGATGTTTTTCTTATTTCTTGAGGTAGGATTGTATTGCTATAAAGTTCCCTCTTAGAACTGCTTTTGCTGCATCCCATAGGTTTTGAGTTGTCATATTTTCATTGTCATTTGTTTCTAGAAATCTTTTTATTTCCCTTTTGACTTCTTCATTAACCCGTTGGTTGTTTAGAAATGTATTGCTTAATCTCCATGTGTTTGTGTTTCTTACAGTTTTTTTCTTGAAATTGATATCTAGTCTCATAGCATTGTGATCAGAGAAAATGCTTGATTTCAATTTTCTTAAATTTACTGAGGTTTGATTTGTGACCCAAGATGTGGTCTATCCTGGAGAATGTTCCATGTGCACTTGAGAAGAAGGTATATTCTTCTGCATTTGAATGGAATGTCCTGAAGATATCAAAGAGCTCCATTTCATGTAATGTATCATTTAAAACATGTGTTTCCTTATTAATTTTCTGTTTTGATGATCTGTCCATTGGTGTGAGTGGGATGGTAAAGTCTCCTACTATTATTGTGTTACTGTCAATTTCTCCTTTTATGTCTGTTAGTGTTTGTCTTATGTACTGAGGTGCTCTTATGTTGGGTGCATAGATATTTACAATTATTATGTCTTCCTCTTGGATTGATCCCTTGATCATTATGTAGTGTCCTTCCTTATCTCTTGTAATCTTCTTTATTTTAAGGTCTATTTTGTCTGATATGAGGATTGCTACTCCAGCTTTCTTTTGCTTCCCATTTGCATGGAATATATTTTTCCATCCTCTCACTTTCAGTCTATATGTGTCTTTAGGTCTGAAGTGGGTTTCTTGTAGACAACATATATATGGGTCTTGTTTTTGTATCCATTCAGCCAGTCTGTATCTTTTGGTTGGAGCATTTAATCCATTTACATTTAAAGCAATTATTGATATATATGTTCCTATTGCCATTTTCTTAATTGTTTTGTTCGGGGTTGATTTTGTAGATATTTTTCCTTCTCTTGTATTTCTTGACTATATAAGTCCCTTTAACATTTGTTGTAAAGCTGGTTTGGTGGTACTGAATTCTCTTAACTTTTGCTGTCTGAAAAGCTTTTGATTTCTCCATCAATTTTGAATGAGATCCTTGCTAGATACAGCAATCTTGTAGATTTTTTCCCTTTCAGTACTTTAAATATATCCTGCCATTCCCTTCTGGCCTACAGAGTTTCTGCTGAAAGATCAACTGTCAAACGTATGGGGTTTCCCTTGTATGTTACTTGTTGCTTCTTCCTTGCTGCTTTTAATATTCTTTCTTTGTGTTTAGTCTGTGTCTTGACATGTTTCTCCTTGGGTTTGTCCTATATGGGACTCTTTGCATCTCTTAGACTTGATTGACTATTTCCTTTTCCATGTTGAGGAGATTTTCAACTATAATCTCTTCAAAAATTTTATCATACCTTTTCTTTTTCTCTTCTTCTGGGACCCCTATAATTCTAATGTTGGTGCATTTGATATTGTTCCTGAGGTCTCTGAGACTATCCTCAGTTCTTTTCATTCTTTTTACTTTGTTCTGCTCTTCAGAACTTATTTATACCATTTTATCTTTCAGCTCACTGATTCGTTCTTCTGCTTCAGATATTCTGCTGTTGATTCCTTCCAGAGTATTTTTAATTTCAGTAATTGTGTTGTTTGTCTCTGTATGTTTATCCTTTAATTCCTCTAGGTCTTTGTTAATTGATCCCTGCATTTTCTCTATTTTGTTTTCAAGGTTTTTGATCATCTTTACTATCATTATTCTGAATTCTTTTTCAGGTAGTTTGCGTATTTCCTCTTCATTTATTTGGACTTCTGTGTTTTCTAATTTGTTCCTTCATTTGTGTAGTATTTCTCTGCCTTTTCGTTATACATATATATTTTAGTATATGTGCTGCCAAAGAGAGCACTATATATATATTTTAACTTATTGTGTTTGAGGTCTCCTTTTCGCAGGCTTCAAGGTTGAATTCCTTCTTCCTTTTGGTTTCTGCCCTCCTAAGGTTGGTCCAATGGTTTGTGTAAGCTTCATATGGGGTGAGATTTGTGCTGAGTTTTTTTTTTGTTGTTGTTGTTTGTTTGTATTTCCTCTGATGGGTAAAGCTGAGTTAGTTGGTAAATCTGTCTGCTGAATTGGGTTTGTATTTTTGTTTTGTTTTTTGTTTAGATGAGGCGTCCTGCACAGGGTGCTACTGGTGGTTGTGTGATGCCAGGTCTTGCATTCAAGTGGTTTCCTTAGTGTGAGTTCTCAATATTTGATACTCCCTAGGGTTAGTTCTCTGGGAGTCTAGGGTCTTAGAGTCAGTGCTCCCACTCCAAAGGATCAGGGCTTAATCTCTGGTCAGGAATGAAGATTCCACAAGTGGTTTGTTATGACATTAAGTGAGGTGAAAACAAATACCCCAAAATGAGACACCAAAGATGAACCCCAGACAAATGGGAATTACAAAATCAAGCAAATACTAATTAAAATAATGGAATATACACAAAAACATATACACCCATAAGCAAGATCAAAACAGTCCAACTAAAAGTGTAGTAGATTGACCTGGTGAACAAAGTAAATAAAAAATTATATTTACCAATTGAACAGAATTAACTAAAGCACAAAACAGAAAACAAAACTAAAGCAAGGTGCCAAGTGGGAAATAAAGCAATGAAAACAAAAGTAACAAATATGTTTAGAGGAAAGGAAAGAAAGAAAAGAAAGAATAGATATACAAGGTTAAATAGAGGAGGATGAAGAACATTTATATACATTAAAGATTAACTGCAAGGGGAAAAGAACAGTAGGAAAGACAAAGGAACAAATGTAGAAAAAGATAATAGATTTAAAAAAATTAATAGATAAGATTATAAAAAAGAGAAAAAAAAAGGAAGAAGAAAGAAAAAAAGAAAAAAAAAAAAAAAAGGAAAACTCCACAAAACTGCTAAAACCCAACATAGAGGCAGAGGTTTATAACAATAAAAAGTGTAACTGAATATACACATATACATATATACCCATAAGCAAAATCAAAACAGTCCAATAAAAATAAAGTACAGTAGATTGACCTGGTGAACAAAGGAAACCAAAAATTATATCTACCAGTAAGAACAAAACTATCTAAAGCACAAACTGGAAAACAAAACTAAAGCAAGGTACCAATTGGGGAATAAAGCAATGAAAATAAAACTAACAAATATGTTGAGAGGAAAGGAAAGAAAGAATAGATATGCAAAGTTAAATAGAGGTAGATATAGAAGATTTATATACATTAAAGATTAACTGCAAGGGGAAAAGAACAGTAGGAAAAGCAAACAAAGGAATAAATGTAGAAAAAATAATAACAGGTTTAAAAATTAAATTTAAAAAAAGAGAAAAAAAGAAAAAAAAAAGGGAAAACTCCACAGAACTGCAAAAGCCCAACATAGAAGCAGAGGTTTATAACAGCAATAAAAAATATGACTGAGGGAAAAAAAAAACCTCAAAAACTTAGATTTCATAGTGCCAATAAAATCGACAACTACAACACAGGTGGAAAAAAAGTAAAAAAAAAAAAAATCCGAAAAAATCTACAGAACAAGTCAAAACATGAGCATAATAAATGTTTTTCTTGAGTCACTGCTGTTAGAGTCCTTCCCTCCCTGGGAGTCACAGTCCACCTCACCTCCTGAGGATGCCCTCCAACACTGTGCTCATCTCTGGACCTGTTGTGGGGGCAGCTCAGATTCTAATTTGGTCCTACTCCTGTATGTTCTTGCCTCCAATGTCCACAGCTATCTGGACTAGTGCGTTTTCTTTTGTGGGAGCTCTTGATGTGCTTTTATATACTCTACAGACACAGGGTCTGCCTAGTTGATCGTGTGGATTTAATCTGCAGCTTGTCCAGCTGGTGGGAAGGTTTTGAGCCTTCTTCCTTAGCCACACTGCCCCTGGCTTTCAGTTGTGGTTTTATTTCCACCTATGCATTTGGGTCGTCCACTGGGGGTTGCTCCTGAGGCTGCCCTGGAGGACTTGGGTTTGCCCCTGTGAGGGCCAGGTGTGGAAGTGGTGTAGCTGCTTGTGTCGCAGGGGTTCTGGCAGCACCAGATACTCAGGGGAGTTGGCGGCTAGGGCAGCAGGAAATAGAGTGCTCTAGAAGGGTATGGCAACCAGTATTGGCCAATACCCTCCTGTATTCTTGCCTGGAGAACCCCCCTGACAGAGAAGCCTGGCAGGCCACAGTTTACAGGGTCGCAAAGAGTTGGACACGACTGAAGTGACCTTGCACGCATAGACACAAGATTTCTTTTTCCTGTGGCAGCTCTGCCTTCGTGAGAGTTGAGCGTGAAGATGGCGCAGTGCAAAGTGTGCAGGGTCACAGACTGCTTCCGTCCCAGGAGTTACAGCCCTAGAGAGTCTTTTTTTGAGCCTCTTGTAGCTCACCTCTTGTAGGTGGTCAGAAGGCCTCTTTGGCCAGTCTTTCTCCATAGCTCCGCTGTTCAGGCACTTAGAGGGCTCCCTCGCCTGGGGACCTTCTCTGTTGTTTGGTGCGTCAGGCACATAGAGGGGCCCCCCTGGTTGGGGCCCTACTCAGTAGTTCAATGCATCAGGCGTTTGATGGGCCTTCCTCTCTATTGTTCAGCGGCTGATGCTGGCATGTGGGGAGAGAGGCTATAGTGATAGCTCCACCCCCTATGCACGACTCAACAGTTTCGCCTTGCTTCCATGGCTGCCTGGCTTTCTTCCACAGGCATTTCCCACCACAGTCTCCTCCCTCACATCCCCTCTATCAGTCTCTCCACAGCCAACAGCAGCCCTCACCCTGGGATTGCGCCACAATCCCTAAACTCCAGCTCCAGCTGCAGCACCTTCCAGGTGACCGGTGTCCCTGTCCGGGGTAAGTATGGCTGTGGCAAGGACTGTCTGATTCTCATCCTATTTAGGCTGCCACAGATCAGCTGTTTGACTCTCAGCCTTAAATGTTTCTCCTCTGACTCAGACAGTTGCCCCAATGTGGAGCTTAGACCCCTGCTTCAGTTCCCCCACCTGCTGAGGGCAGGTCCAGTCCTACTAACACTCCTGTTTTTCTCCCTAGTTCCTTCCTCCTACAGAGTTTTGCGTGGTTCTGTATATTCTTTTCTGCTGGTCAGGTACTCCTGTCCGCTCTCAGCTGGTATTCTGCGTGCACTTCTGTGTCTGAAGGTGTATTTCTGATGTATCTGTGGAGAGTCCATGTCCACCTTCTCCTCTGCCATCTTGTTCTCTTCCAATGCTGCATTTTAAAGGGATGGATCAAATAAAAATGGTGTGATGGAAAATAGGAGTGTCAGGTTGATGGCTCTCAAGGATGGTAGAAGTGTTTAAGTGAGTAGAGTTTTAGATTTACATCAGGCTTTCCTCTTGTTTTTAATGAGATTCCTCACAATCTTCAGAACAGTGCCAAGAAAGTTTATTCCTGAGAAATTATAACTTTACTCTTTAATTATTTCCATTATCATTGCTCAGTTATTTCTGATTTCCCTGCCTTAGCATTTTGTTAAGTAAAATTTCAGTTTTCTCTTATGTTATATCTAGTACTTGTGAGTCAGATGGCTGCAATTGGCTAGCTTTTTTTTTTTAACCTTTTCAGCAACTGTGGAATGAAATGTACAAACATCCATTGACCATGTGACATACAGAGGCTTCTTTGTTCATGTCTTTGCATGCTCTGTCTTCTCCTTGAGCCACTGCTTGTGAACCAACAGATGGGGCTCTCCAGTGGAACGTGAGAGATATAACTTTGAGGAAGTTTTCAGTATGAACTATGTGACCGAACTTCACAGCCATCTGATTTCCAATTTAGTAATTGCTGGAATAATTAGATGAGTTACTCTGCAGATGGCAGTGAAGTTTCTTGACATATGTGCCCTTGTCATCTATAGCAGATGATACATGTAATGCTTGTTCTTCATCATAGCATTTGTATATATGGAATGCAAGATGACGTAAGGCTTTCCTGCCAAAATCCCTTGTTTTGTTTAGACTCAAACTCAGCAGCATCAAACTCTCTGGCTTTGACCAATAGAACTGTTGGCTTGCTGTGCTCGGTGTTACACACTGATGCTAGAGCTCTGCTGATACAATTCCCATACTTTATAATATTCAGACTTTATTTTTAATTCTAAATTCTGAAATAATAAAATTATACAGTGTTTAAACATGAAGAAAATAACTTCCAAGCCAAATCTCAGAAAACTCATTTTTCTCATGTTTCTTCCCAGTCTTTACTAAAAGACTGGAATTGAAACATCTTTTTGAGATGAAATTCATATTCCATAAAATTCACACCTCTTAAAGTGTACTATCGCTGGGTTTTAGTATATTCACAAAGTTGCACAAGCATTGCACCATCTCATTTCAGAATAATTTCATTACCTCAAAAAACAAAACAAAACCCATACCCATTTGCAGTCACTCCTCATTTCTCCCTATTCCTCCCACTACCCTATTAGCTTCTGGAAACAATTCATATACCTTATGTCACCTTGGATTTGTCTATTAGCCATTTAATATAAGTGGGACCGATTACACAATTACGTGGCCTTTTGTGTCAGATGTTTTTCACTTAGTGTAGTTTTTTTAAGTTTCATCCATACTGTAGCATGTATCAGTACTTCATTTTTTGGTGGAATAATATTCCACTGTGTGGATATGCCACATTTTATTTATCAGTGTCTGGATACTTAGTCTATTTCCACTTTTTTGGCTATTATGAATAATGCTATGCACACTCATTCACAGGTTTTTTTGAGAATGTGTGTATTTTCAATTCCACTGGATATATACCTAGACATGGAATTGCTAGGTCATATTTGTAATTTTTAACAATTTTTAGAGAGATTAGTTTGTCTGCAACCCTGGTTAAGCAATTCTTACAAGTCTGAGGTCACTGCTAACTTCTCAGTCATTTCCTTGATACTCTACTCATATAGAAAGTATTGGGTTGGCCAAAATTTTTGATTAAGTTTTTCATAAGATATAACAAAAAAACCTAAACAAATTTTTTGGCTAACCAGATACATACACTAAACTATAGTTTAATGTAGCATTTGGCTCCCAGTCTCTCATGCACCTCTTCAGACTTCCAATTAAGTACTCATAAATACACAGAATAAGATGAAATTAAAATTGATACATTCTGAGAGGAATATGAACTCTCATGAAATAACCACACTCCTCAAACTAAGTTTTCCCTCTGCTTTAGCTACATTTGTGTTTATCCTAGTGTTCTTCATCATCCAACTCTAAAGACTTTATCTTCTCCCACAGTCTGCCACTGACTCAGATATACTGAGTTTACAGTAGAGAAGTAGGTAACAGCACACGTTCACCTATTTAGTTAAATGAAAAGTGTAGGCCATATTTGGGATCTGCTAGGATGCAGAAGAAAAAAACCCTAAAAATTGGTAACTAAAGAAATAGTACCCTAGTTTAAGGCAGAAACAAGAACAATTGGCACAAATTATCAGACATCATTGAAGAAAATTCTTCCAGGCTTTAAAAAAGTCATGGATATGCTGGTGAAAAGACTAGATTCTAGGGAAAATCAACAAAAGATGCCATAAAAAGTCACATTCTGATAATTTTTGGTATTAAAAGAAAAATTAAATTAAAATTTTGTATTGAAAAGATTCTAGATAAAAAAATTCTGTTGCCCATATGGTAACAAAAAGTAGCTGCAGTGTCACATTCATTTATGAAACATTAAACATTAAAAGTTAATGCAGTGATGTCTAGATAATTTTGAGGAGAAAGACATTTTGGTACCTACCTAGGAACTTTGTACCTACCCAGGAATTTTGTACCTACCCATAGTTTAGTCACTGCTACAAGAATGATTACTAACAAAAATATTTTCATCTACAAAAAGCAGAGTTATTTTGAATAATACAAGAGCTTTCTCCCAATTCTTTCTTTCATCTTTGGAGATTTATATTGAAATTCCTTATATATTTTATATATATATGTATATATATAATATTATATATATTATATATTGTCTTCAATCTGGAATTTGTGAATGTTTTTAAATTAAATGCATTAATATAAGATAGTATGTCAATGTTGGTAAAAATAGTTAAGAAAATATAAAAGAAAACAATGATAGGTGGTGAGTTTCAACATGATCTTTAAAAAAACATTTTCCAATATTTTAAAAATATTTTACTAAATGCATGAATCATTTTTTCTTTAAGTCTCTAAAAAATAATAGAAGTTTTTATCTAGAAAATTTTTTTACAAGACAATAAAGACAAAAAACAAAAAATCAATACAGACAATTAGTATTTGCCTGAATATCAAAATGACTGGCAGGAAGTACACAAAATCTTAACTGTGGTTGTCATCATCTTTTTCTGTATTTTGTAGATTTTATGTTTTATAATGGAAAAATACAGTGTATTCAAAAATCAAGATTTAGTTTCACTAATGAATGGCATTATTTAGGTGCAAATGTTTCTGCTTATAGACAATAGATGAACCTTTTTTTCCCTAAACCTGGATCTTACAAAAATCATATCTTACGTTGTTAGTGTTACTGACCTACTTGAGGTATATGTTTTCTTTCCAGAAGTTTCCATGTATCAACATGTCATAGCACAGAAGAATTCAACATTTATTTAAGCATCAAATATGTATCATGCATCTCCTAGGTTAGCTGCTGAGAGCGCATTGGGTAACTGAGGCAAAGTCCTTGTTCTTATGAAGTTGAAAATTTAACATTTGAAAACACTTGAAAAAGCTGTTGAGGTCTCAGTGGGTGGGAACTCATAGTAGAAGCATCCAGCCTGGTCAAGAGGAACAAAAAAGGCTTTCAGAGGAAGTCTAGTATCAGTGTTAGACAGTAGAGAGTGCACAGTCATTCCATGGATTTGAAATAGTCTCTCCAAAGGTCTGGAGGTGAGCTATGTTTGGGGAACCAGAAATAGATGAATATGATGGCAACAAAGAGTTTGATGCTGGGGAGTGATGAGTGATAAAGGCTAGAATCAGCAGCTAGGTCATGAAAAGTCTTGCAAACCAAGTTGAATAATTCAAGTTTTGTCCTATGGGTGATGAGAAGCCATTGGAGGGTAAATTAGTTTCTAAGGGTTACCATGACATATTACCAAACGCTTGACAGCTTAAGACAACAAATTTGTTCTCTCACAATTTTGGAGGCCAGAAGTCCAAAATTAGGATATCAGCAAAGTTGATTCCTCTGGAATCTCTGAGAGAGTACCTCTTCCAGGGCTCTCTCCTAGCTCTTGGTGGCTGCTGGCAAGCCTTGGCATTCCTCAGTTGGCTTTATAACTCCAGTCTTCTCTCCCATCTTCTTATGGTCGTCTTCTCTCTGTGTTTTCTCCTTTCCAGTGTCTTTTAGGGATACTTATCACTGTATTTAGGGCCCACTCTGATTTTGCTAATCTCATCTGAAGATCCTACCCTAATTACATTGCAAAGACCTTTTATTTTAAATAAGGTCACATTCTGAGATTCAGGGTGGATGTCTCTTTTGGGGGTCACAATTAAACCCACTGCAGAGGGCTTTAGTGGGGCAATTGAACAAATCAGACTTATTTCAGAAGGATCACTCTGGCTGCTTTGTGGAGAAGGGATTTGTGGGGGGTAAGACTGGGTACTTGGAGATCAGTGGGAATCTGGGTAATGGATCCTAGAGGCTTTGGAGGTAAGAGAGTGGAGGTGAGTGTAGGGTACTCTGAAGATGGTCAGTTGTGACTGGGAAAAAGCAGGGCTATGGTTGAAGAGAACATATGGTGGCGAGGAGGGGCTCGTAAGGATGGGAGATACTTAGTGAATTTTTAATGCAGGTGAAAATGATGTGGTATCTACTAAGGGAAGTGGTTGAAAATACAAGAATTGGTGGCGGGGGGGGGAGATAGAGATGATTTTAAGTGTAGGTGATTCACAGTGTTGTGTTAGTTTCAGGTGTACAACAAAGTGATTAAGCTGTACATATTCAGACATATTCTTTTTCATATCATTTTCCATTATGGTTTATTATAGGTTATTGAATATAGCTCCTGGTGCTATACAATAGCACCTTGTTTTTTTAAATCTATTTTATATGTAGTAGTTTGTAGCTGCTATTCTCAGGCTCCTACTTTATCCCTAACCCCATCCCTCTGGGATAATTACTTTAATGCAAGAGAGGGAAATGGGGTGTGGAGCACAGCCTGTGTACAAAGCAACACATCCATCTCGTATTTGACTGCTCCTAGGTATTTTAAAAAGTCTGTAAAGCTGATAATGATGCTACCGAGGAAGATGTTAATTCCTGTTTGAGAACTCTCTAAGTGCTAGGTGCTATACAGGTTATTTTCCTTGTGTTAGCTCATTTAATCTTTAATGTAGTTATATTTATTGTCTTCTTTTATTACTTAGAAAACTGGAGCACAGAGAGGTTAAATAATTTGCTCAAGGCCACACAGATAATAAGTGACAGATTGTGATTTCTCCCCAGGTGGTGTGACCGCTGAACCTATGCCAGTAAACGTTGCTACCTGTGTTGCCTCTAGAGGCAGAGGGAATAATCAATACATGCATACTTTTTAAATTCACAATATATGTTGGTTTTGATAAGCAGGCACTATTATCATTTTGCAGGCTACAAAGCTATTTTTGTCTTGTTCTTTCTCTGGCTTGCCACTAGATTGATTTAGTGAGGCAGTGCCATTTTTTCTCTTTTCATAGGGTTGGGACTGGTTTGATTCATTCTTTCTCTCTTTATCTGGAAGGTAGCATGAGCTGGATATTATTTCTTCATATTATTAATCCACATATTAAACCTGCTCAAGGATTAAAACTGCTCTTAGGAGAGTCATTTTCATAAGCTTTTGCATATACCCAACTGCCTTGAATAACTCTTCCTGACACCTGCTTTGTGATTGATTCCTTTATACAACTTGATTTTTGGATTTCTTTATGAAATGTTGTCTTTCCTCAAATGACATTTCTTTGAGGGAGTCTTCTCTCAACCTGGAAGTAGCTCTGACCTTTCTGCTCTATGTACCTCACAGCTGATCTCAATAGCTGGGACTATGGACCTGGGCAGCACAGGGTCATTTAAAGTTTGGGAATTTTTTGATGAGGAGGGGACAGGGGAAGATGAAAATTCATCTTCCAAAATTCTAAAATATTAGCATTCAGAATATAATTATAATTTATAATATGGATGCACAGATTAGGAATTTTCTTGTCGCCACTGGTAATCATCACTATCATGTGCTGCTTAGTTGAATTAGAAAAACCATATCCAGGAAATGACTTTCCTCCAATTGCTGATGTTGACAGATGTATGTCTGCAACTTTGTCTTGTGTAATTAGTTTTTCTAAGTTTTAGGCAGTTGTGTTTTTAAAAGACTTGCTTTTATAACACTGGTCAGCCATTTCAAGCTCAACCCATTTGACTGATATCTAATAGTCTGCATGCTTGATGTTGAATATTAAGAGAAGGATAGGGCCCAGAGAAGTTATATTACAGGCAGAAGAAGCCACATGTGTAAGGGAGTGGAGGTCTGTCATCTAGGAACCAGCCTAGCCTGATGTACCTGGCAATAGTCCTTTTCCTTTCCCCTGTACACAGTTCTAGGCATGCCAGCAGTTCAGGACTTGCAGAGTATCTGGCATTCTAATAATTGTGAAGATTCCAGATAAGTTTGATCACTTGTTAGAACTAAAAGGTGGTTCACTTGGTGATATTTTTTTCCTTTGTGTTCTCTTGCTAGTCCCTCCCGAGGCCATCGGCTTCTTGTCTGCAGCTGGGGTCTTTCTTGTCCTTCTGGTTGTCCTCTTCCTCTTCATCAACAAGAAGCTGAGTTTCGAGACCACAGGAGGCCTTCCATGTCTGGAGCAACGCGGGAAGAGAAAGCACTCTAAAGACAAGACTGGAATCTGCGAAGGGCCAGGTAAGCATTATGCTTCACATAATGTGAAGCTCTCCTGAGCTTGGCATTGGCTGTGGTTTTGGTCAGGGAAGGATTATCACTGTTCCTGGATGGACCCCATTAAGAAATCACACATGAACAGTTTAGCAGCTGCTGTGGCAGCATGATGAATGGACATTACCAAAGAATACATTAGCTTTAGGGAAGTAATGCTCTCTTTAGGGTCCAAAGAGCAGACAGGAAAAGGCCGACCACCGCTTCCTTGTCTTCTTAGCTTTTTAGATGTCTGTGTTGAGTTTCCCTCTGACTAAAGCTTGAAGGGAAAGAAAAAAATAAGGATTTTGATTGACAAGAGCCTTGATGTGTTTTGGTTTCATTATTTTGGAATGATGTTGACACTTCACTTTAGTTAGCTGTTTCTGAGATTTTTAGTGCGTAGGGCCATTCCCCACCTCGTATGGCAACAGTCACTTTTCTAGAGGGAGGTTTTCAGTTCATTGAATCTACTAAATCATTTACTAACTTCCTTCCTTCAGTTTAATGGGGAAAATAACACACTGAAAGAAATAATCGGCTTCCGGCTCTTAAAGAACATATTCTATTTTCAATTACTGAAGGATAGAACTTTGTGATACAGGATGTTATCACAAAGTGATTATAATCACACAAAAGCTGGACGTTTAAAGACAGTGCTCTTATTTTATAGGTAACCACTTGGCTTTTTAAAAAACATTTTGTTAGTCTGATTCTCACTCTTCTTCCCCGTGGCCCATAGGTGGGGCATGACAGAACTGGTGGAGGGACAGTCTTACATTATGTTTTTGAGCTGGGGCAAGACCTTGAGGAAAACACTGCTTAGCTATCCCATAGCCTGGACCAATGACAATATTTGATTTATTGATATGGTACCTTATGTAGATATGGTTTAACTTGTTTACTTTGCTATATAAAAGGCATAATTTAGGAATAAATATATATTAATTATCTATTACTTTAACAAATTACACCCCGCAAAAATATTTATTATCTCACAGTTTTCAGAATTGATGAATATGGGGCTTCCCTGTTGGCTCAGATGGTAAAGAATCCACCTGCAATGTAGGGGACAGGGTTTGATCCCTGGATCAGGAAGATCCTCTGGAGGAGGAAATGGCAGCCCACTGTGGTTTTCTTGCCTAGAGAATTTCATAGACAGAGGATCCTGGTGGGATATAGTCCCTGGAGTCGCAAAGACTTGGACATGACTGAACAGCTAACACTTTCACTTCACTGTCATGTATTAATTACTTTTTGCTTTAACAAATTACCCCACAACAAATATTTATTATCTCAAAGTTTTCAAAGTTGATGAATATGGGTTTAACTTAGGTGAGTGGTTATTACAGATCAGAGTTTTTCATGATGCTGCAAACAGAATGTCAGCTGCAGTCATCTAAAGGCTTGATTGGGACTGATGACCTCACTTCCAGGCAGAAGGCTTTAGTTGCTATGTGAACCCTCCACAGAGCTGCTTGAATGTATTTTTTACATGGCAGCTGGCTTCCCCCAGAGTGAATGATCCAAGAGAGGAGAGCAAGAGGAAGTCAGTTTTTTAATGACCTAGTCTAGGAAGGTCATTCAATATCTCCTCCACCATATTCTGGTCGTTTACTAAGTACAGTCTATCTTCAGGGGAAGGGAGATTAAGTTCCACTTTTTAAGGAAACAGTATCAAAGAGTGTGATGTCTCTTAAAATCACCATAGGGGAGAATAATGGAAGGGGTATAAAGTGTAGTTCTGGCAGTTGATTTGGCATTCCTACTGTTGCAGTAGCCTTCGTTTTTGAACTCCACTTGGGACATCTGGCTTGTCTTCTGAAAATAGAGTGGAATATTTAAAATAGAATTTTTCATGCGAAATCTGGGACTTACAAATGCTTTAGCCACTATTGTCTCAACTGGGACGTAGGTGAGACTTCTGCTTAGTTACGAGGTGATATGGAGTTAGGGTTCATAGTGATGCTTTCCTCTTTCAGCAGCTCACTTTCACTAGTTGTATGACTGAGGCAAATTATGGAACCATTCTAAATGTTTTCCTTATATGTATATCAGGGTCATCAATACACCCCTTACAGGGTTGGTCTCGATTATGTGAATTAATTTTGTAAAGATACCAGCATGATGCCTATGGTAAAAGACCTAATAGAACTTTAACCATAGTTGTGTAGTATTAACACAATTCCAGTCACAGTAGTGGCTTCTAGGAGTGACATCACACACGAACATGTTGTATTCATTACTTAAATTGGGAGATTAAAGTCGGTGATGGTTTCTCCTTTTCAGACTTTAATAAGTACAAAGAACTAAGGTTAGAGCTATTTAAGATATTTTCTTTTTGTCTTGTTTGACATGTTATCTGAGTAATTTAGAAACAATTATGAATTATACTTGCAAATAAGTTGAATATAATATTGAAACAATAACAATAAGCTGTTAGCTGTTAGCTCAAGCAACACTGAGAGTGGGATCATCTAAAGGGAGCTTTAAAAATAGTTTAATCAGGAGAATCTACAAATTACAATGAAGAAACAAACACCTTCATTTTGACATTTCTCCTTTGAATGTTTAATTATTATTGATCAAGAGTCTTTGAAAAATGTGCCGTTAGCCCAGATTTTATCTAACTTTTGATGTTTGCCTTAATTATCATCTGCAGAACCCTGACTTCTCAGTGAAGATGGGATGTTCTTAACATATTTTGACAAATGTTAGGAAGGGAGGAAGGCAGCCTGGTATGGTAGAAAGAAACACAGTGAAGACAGTCAGAGCTTAGTTTTGCCACTAATTGGCTGTGGTATTCTGGAGGTTTACTTCACTTCTCTGGGTCTTAAGTCGTCACTTGCAAATTTATGAGTTTGGGCTAGGTTTCTCCCCATTGCTACAATGCAGTCCTATTTGATCCTTGGGGTTACCATAGCAATTTCTTCTCTAGGTCTCAGTCTATGAATGGAGGAGACCTAATGAAAATGATTAAAAAGTGACAAGACCATCTTACTCTGAGGTTGAACCATATGAAATTTCCATTTTTATAGATCAAAAAAGGGCTGGATATTAGCAATCTAATCATTATAATCTAATATATGTGTGAGGTTCTGAAGAATAAAATAGTTTTTTTTGTTTGTGTGATAATATTAGGCAGACATGACAGTTCATTTTCTGAAACTGTTGTGCAAAATAATTTACCCCACAAAAATGCCTTTTAGGCTATATTTTTTTTTCAAAATTCAACAGATTTTCACATATCATTTATCTGAATGTAGGTAAGGGGATAAAGAACTGAAACAGTTTCTTCCTAATAACATAGGTAATAATAATAATTAGATAATTATAATTGATGGCTATCATTTATTTAGCATTTACTCTTCATACTTGCTAAGTCTGTTACATGGATTATTTGACTTCTTAATGCAAAGTACTTGTGTTATTTATTGGTAGTGATTGCTTTGGGGGAAGGGTAGATATGGGTTGTCACAAAGAAGCCATTGTTCAGTGTTTTTTAAAAATTTTACTCATTTTTAATTGGTGGAAATGTTCAGGGTTGAGATAAAAGTTGATTAAAAATAAAAATCCCATGGTGAAATAATAAAGAATCTTAGCTTTGAAAGAGAGATAAGATTTTTTGTTTGTTCGTTTTTCCCTCAGAAGCTTTCTTTATGTATCAAAGGCAACATTTAGAAGTTGGAGCAGAGAGCTTCATTTCCAGAAGCACAGTGTAGAAAGGATAGAAGATGTACAGGAGGGTGGTTCCTCCCAGGCAGGGAGGAGAAGAAGAAAGGCTTTCCATCGCTGGGAAGGGCATCCCATAGTTTGGAAGGACTACAGGGAAAGAGATTTGGAGGGTTTGAAAGTTGCCTGGACCCTGAGAAGTGTGGCGGGTGTGGGGGGCCACCTGCCATGGGTGTAGTGAGAAGATCGGAGTCCAATATGGCCTGAGGACGTGATGAGAAGCAGAGCTCCATGTGCATCCCCTTGTGGAAGGTGGCTGCAGACTGCCCTACATGTGTCCCACGTGGGCCCAGCATGGCTGCTGCAGAGGTGGGACATACTGGTGGGGATGTGAGGAAAGAGACCTGGGGAAGATTTCTAGCAGTTCCTCAGTGAGTAGCTCATGTCACATAGGGTTTAGGAGTTTCTGCATGACCCTCTGGAGAGAAGACAGTAGATGTCTAAGAGTCACTGTCTTCCTGCTAGGGAGTAGTTGTACCTTGTGGTGGGGTGGCCTATATCAGAGGCTGGGGAGCATACCCCCTGAAGCCCCCTAGAGCCAGGACTGGATTCAAGGGCACATGACCTGTTACACAGGACTCCATGCCAGAAAGGGACGCTTCTCTTGGGTTAGTGCTCTGCTGTTGCCCTCTTGAAATTCTTAATGGTTTTTGAACCAAAGGTCCTTCCATTTTTGCACTGGGTCTTCAAATTATGTACTTGTCTTGCCTGGAAGGATCCTAGGGAAGCCTTCCCTGGGAAGGCTTAGAGGCAGAGGCTGACACTCCTCTGCAGGTCAGGGGAACCAGCAGGGAGGAATAGCACATCATAGTAAATGAGCGCACATCTGTGCCCACTGCTCTCTGATGAACAAGAGCGTGGAGTGGGAGTGCAAATCCCTCAGACTGATTATTGATCCCGAACCAAACTGACTGACTTTGAGGAAGCAAATTGAAGTTTAGTGTCTCACCACGGAGCATGGGAAGGCGTGGGGGTGACAGAAACAAGAGCACCATGAGACACCGTGTGTATGCATGCTCAGTTGCTTCAGCTGGGTCCAACTCTTTGCGACACTATGGACTGTAGCCCACCAGGCTCCTCTGTCCATGGGGTTTTCCAGGCAAGAGTGGGTTGCCATGACCCACTTACTGGAGTGGGTTGCCATGACCTCCTCCAGGGGGTTTTCCCAACCCAGGGGTCGTACCTGCACCTCTTATGTCTCCTGCACTGGCAGATGGGCTTTTTTTTTTTTACCACTAGTGTCACCTGGGAAACCCAGATAAGGTGTTGACAGATTTTGTACATTTAGGCAAAGCCAGTGCTCAGCCAGGGCTCAGCAGTCAGCTGTGTCAGCTGGAGCTCGGGAGTGAGGTGGTTCACATGTGACAGTGTCTCCCTAGCTACCAGTTGGTTGGAAAGCCCAACTGGCCAGTTCCTCCTCAAGACTACTCCCATCCCTTCACCTCAATGGGATGATTAACTTCTGGTCTAGTAGGAGCTCCGACCAGCCCCACCTTCTTCTGCTTGGGTTGTCAAGGCTGTGGTTGTCAGATACTTTTGGTTTCAGTTCTGCATTTAGGTCAGAGTATGTTCATGTACAACCTTCCTACAGTGTAATTCAGTAAGTAGATACTATTAAAATCTCCATGTTATAGATGAGGCAACAGAGGCTTTGAGAGATGAATTGTTTTCCAAGGTATTAAGTGGCAAAGTGGAGATTCATATCCAAAAACTGCCTAATGTCAGAGGCCAAGGTCTTAATGGCACTACTCTTTTGCCCACCCGTTCTCAATTCAAGCCACTCTTTCGTGCTTTTGAACTTCTGGGATGGGAGAAAGTAGGGGAAAGGGAGGATTTGGAGGATGGTTTGGTTTCCTGTGGCTGCCACACAAATTATCACAAACTTGGTGTCTTAAAAGAACATAAATTGATTTTCCACACAGTTCTGGGGACCAGAGGTCTGAAATCAAGGTGTCCACACTCTCTCCCAGATCAAGTGGCTGCCAACCATCCTCGGCATTCTTGGGCTTATGCCTGCATCATGCCCGTCTCTGCTTCCATCTTCACGTTACCTCCTCCTATGTGTGTCTTCTCTCTGCCACTTGTCATTGGATTTAGGTCTCACCCTGATAATCTAGGAAGATCTCAAGATCCTTAATATAGTCACACCTGAAAATATCTTTCCACCATTCAAGGTTTCAGGGACTAGAACATGGACATATCTTTTTAGGGATCACCATTTAGCATTAGGAGAGTTGATGAAGAATTGAATAGAAATTTTTTCTTTCGCCATTTTCCTTGAATAGTGGTATTTCACATTCTCCATCTGGGTTAGAATGATTCTTACAAAGAGAGATAACAAAAGCTGGTCAGATATTTTTGGTATAGACTATAATCAGCAGACAGAGTGCTTTCCAGCTGTGAGCCCAGTTGAACTACACTGAGTCTCAATCCTGGGAGGCTTTTAAAAAACTACCAGTGATCAAATCCCACTGCAAACTAATTATATCAGAATAAGGAGTGACAGTGGTGAGGCAAACTGTACAGGTTTAAAAAGAATACCAGGTAATTTAAAGATGTGGCTGCGGTGGAATGCCATGGATGGAAGGGGTGTGTTCATTGCTGACATCCCCTTTCAGGTTGGAGAGGATAGAGCTTGAGCAATGTTAATGCTGGCCCAATTCACATTTCCTTCTGCCCACAAAGTATCCATCTGCTGGTTCCCCACCCATTTCTTTCCCTGACTGGTTTATTTCAGTTCTGTCTTGGTCAGCAGGCAAGCTTTTCCTTTAGGATGCCTCCCCTCTCTATCACCCCAATGTATACCATGGCACTCTTAGCAGATGACTTCTGCACAGGGATTTTAAAAAAAGAAAAATCATTTAGAAAAAGTGTCTATAAGATTACTCAAAGTTGTCAAATTATAACCATCTGTAATTTATACTCAAGATTCTGAGTTTTACAAAATTTTAGTATATTGGACCCAGACAGAAGAATCTGGCTATCCATCTTTGTAACTGTCCAGTGTTTTCTGAATGGTTGTGCCTATATTCCATTTCCCTTTTGTGCCCAAATAAGAAAGAGCAATGACAAATTTTACAAAATGGTATGAATCGGGATTGGAAACAGATGTAAATATATATATATAAGGGGTATGGATACTGGATATGGATAGTTTCATCATCATCATCATTATTATTAGCATCTTAAGATAGAGAAGGACATTTACCCAAGTACCCATCCTGCAGTTGTAAATAAACAGTGTTGGTTTCTTTGTACTTCATGTTTAGTATGACTGATGAATAAAGTATACATTGAAAAAGGTGTCTTAAAGGATAATATAAAAGCAATACAGTTCATTCTCTTTTCTGGGAGGTTTTGTTTGCTGTCTTTAAAGTTGTATTTTCTTTGCCTGCAGGTCTGTGGGGATGGTTTTGGGTTTGGACTGATCAGATGAATTTTAAATGAATCAAGTATTTTAGAATTAAGAAAAGGCTAAATATGCCCCTCCCTCCTTTTTCCAATAGGATGATTAAAACCTGTCAATACTACTGAAATGCTTTTGATACAATTTATAAACTTTTGGTTTGTACAACAGTTTGTTTTAAAATTATGAATTGGCTATTTTTATAAAGTTGAAGTCTTCAACCCCTCCCATCATTGCCCCTCATTGTACTTTTTTGTCCTTAAATAGTGGAATAAATGGAATAGCCCCTCTTTTCTTCTTATCACCCTTCCCCAGTGGGGCTTATGCAAAAAAAGACCCAACCTGGAGAATAATGCCTAGAGGGGGAAGTCCACTTATTAACAGTCTAAATTGAAAAGTATCTTCTCTTCCTATTTTAATGCTTTCATTTGTGCTATGCTATTTCATATTTTTCTAAGTATGTGTTATATTAGGTCAAACCTTTTGAAATTACTGTTTTTGTAGGTTGGAAGTTTCATATGGTTCAACTTATACCTGAGATGAAAAGCTGTAAGGAACTGTAAGAGTTTAAATACCAGAATAAGCCTTGGTAATATTCATTGTGGTGTCTAGTTACTTGTTTTGGTGACTTAAGACACAAATAAGTGAGAATGCTCTTAACAAACCCATAAAAGTAGGACTGATTGAACCTTGTTTGATGGATAAAAATTCCAAAGAATGCAGTTGAAAAGTTACTGGTTTGAGAATATTCATTCATCTATTCAATATTATTTATTAAGAATCAATGTTAAAAAAAAAGTATCAATGTTATGTTACTCAGTTTCTAAATCCTGGAAAAAAAATGATAAAAAGAGATATAGTCCCCACTCTCTCGGAAATTCCATTTTTGGATAATGACAGGAAGACAAAACTGAAAGTGAAGAAGCAAATAAAAATAATTATAGGTTATCATAAATGCTATAAGGGCCTAAAATAAAGACTAATTGATAGGATGGAGAGATTGACGTTAGATGCGGTAGAACACATCTTGCTCATTGTTTGGTGGAGAGAGATGAACACACAAATACATTATATTGGTTCTATTTTTTTTTTCTTTTTTTTTTTTTTAGGACTTAGCTTATTATAGAGGCTGGCATGTCCCAAATCTGCAGGGCAGGTTGATATGCTAGAGACCCAGGAAAAAGCAAAGGTTGCAATTGATGTCTGAAGGTCATCTACTGGTGACTTTCCTTCTTGCTCAGGGGAGGTCACTCTCTGTTAAGGTCTTCAGCTGATCAGGTCTGATCCTTGCACTTTATGAAAGGAAATCTGCTTTACACAAGTTCACTGTTTTAATTGTTAATCTCATCCACAAAAAACACCCTCACAGGTTGTGGAGAAAAGGGAACCCTATTACACTGTTGGTGGGAATGCAAACTAGTTCAGCTGCTATGGAAAACAGTGTGGAGATTTCTTAAAAAACTGGAAATAGAACTGCCATATGACCCAGCAATCCCACTTCTGGGCATACACACCGAGGAAACCAGATCTGAAAGAGACATGTGCACCCCAATGTTCACGGCAGCACTGTTTATAATAGCCAGGACATGGAAGCAACCTAGATGCCCATCAGCAGACGAATGGATAAGGAAGCTGTGGTACATATACACCATGGAATATTACTCAGCCATTAAAAAGAATTCATTTGAATCAGTTCTAATGAGATGGATGAAACTGGAGCCCATTATGCAGAGTGAAGTAAGCCAGAAAGATAAAGACGATTACAGTATACTAACACATATATATGAAATTTAGAAAGATGGTAACGATAACCCTATATGCAAACCAGAAAAAGAGACACAGATGTACAGAACAGACTTTTGGACTCTGTGGGAGAAGGCGAGGGTGGGATGTTTCAAGAGAACAGCATTGAAACATGTATATTATCTATGGTGAAACAGATCACCAGCCCAGGCTGGATGCATGAGACAAGTGCTCGGCCCTGGTGCACTGGGAAGACCCAGAGGGAGCAGGTAGAGGGCGAGGTGGGAGGGGGGATTGGGATGGGGAATACATGTAAATCCATGGCTAATTCAAGTCAATGTATAACAAAAACCACTACAATATTGTAAAGTAATTAGCCTCCAACTAATAAAAATAAATGGAAAGAAAAAAAAACAAAAACAAAACACCCTCACAGAAATATCCAGAGTAATATTTGATCAAAGATCTGGGCACTGTGGCCCAGTCAAGTTGGCATATAAAATTAACCATCAGAGGAGCTTACTTAATATCTTTAAATCCCTGTTTCCTTCAGTGTAATATGGTAGAGAGACTGGGAAGAGATATTCATTTAAAAATATCTTTTTATTATGGAAATTTTCAAACTTAGGAAAATAGAGAATGGTATAATGAAGCCCATGTACCTATCACCCAGGTTCAACATTTATTAACAAAGAGATTTTGTTTCTAAATTACACCCTGTTGTATCCATTTTCTTGTTTTCCTTGCCCAAGAGGAAATAGATCTGTCTCTTTAAATTTTCCATCCTTTGCTGTTTATTTTCTTGCAATTTAGATGATGCATTGTTGTCCCCTGCTCAAGAATTCAACCCAGCAAAAGACCGTGTTACACAGCTAGCTGATTGCTGCTGATGGGAGACATTAGGTTGAAGGTTGGGCAGATACTAAAAGTCCTTCAACAGATCTGGGCACTTTACAGTCAGAATATGAGCAGCTCTATTTTCCAAACTATTTATGTGAGGGTGCCTAGTGAGTTACCTTAGAAACAGATTCTTCTTGTGGCATTTGAGCTGCTTCTGTGATTTTAGAATATTAATAAAAACAAATCTGAAGCTCTCTGTAGGTACAAGCTGCTGTGGAAATGTTTAACACCTAAGTTTTGAGAACTCCCAAAACACACATCACTATTTCAAAAGCTGCAGATAATTCCCTTCATGATTTTTCACCTTCCCAATGACTATAGTGTGTGTGTGGGGTGTGTGTGTATATACTGTATATAGTCCTGAGTCAATTTTTGGCAGAGCGTTTTTGTATTTGAATTAGCCATACTATGAAATCTTATGACTGACTTCTGGGTAGACCTCAGTGAACCTTGATAGTTTAGGTAGAAGCAATTGCTGATTGTTTGGTGAGTTGAAAGTCTTTATTTACTCCTCCAGCATGGGTTCCCTGGATAATCTGAGAAGGCCTTAAACACACATCTTTTGCTGGAGCTAGTGAAACTGTCTCATCAACTTTGTGGGTAGCTTTGAGGGGTTTTGATGTATTGAAGATGAACATGTCATTTTCACTTATAGATGAAGAAATTACTTGTAACTTTAACAGTCGTATGTTGGTCTGCATGTGCTAAAGAATGTTATCATCACCAACAATTGATCTCACTGTGATATCTTTCAGAGATCCATCATGCTATGAGTTCGATTTATCAGAGGATACTGGGTTGTATGCTTCTCTTGTCAGCAAGGCTCATTATACCTTAAAGAGACACATGCCTTAAAAAAAAAAAATCAGTTGATGAGTAGGTGGCAAGAGAAAGGATTATTATTTGTGTAGAATAGTCAGTAGCACAGGTCACTGTTTCTGCATTGAAGTGGGTGTCTATGAGCATATGTTTAGCTAGCTATTTGAGTAGTTGGTTCTAAACTAGTTATTGGAGTACCAGCTTTAAAAATCTCATGATTTTTTCTCAGTCTGACAGATTAAGGTAAAATGAAGAGCATGTCTATGGTTATACAGTTCCATCAAAATATCCACATTCCTCTAAAACCTGCTTACAGGAGCAAATGCTTTATTCACAAAATCTCACATAATTGCGAGCTTGTATTATTCAGGCTTTAATGTCAAGGTGATGGGTATTATTTGAAATGTATGGATTTAGGGATTCCAAAAACATTTTGAATCTTATTTTCTTACTTTCAATCCTCTGGATCCTCAAAACAGTTCTTATTTAGGAACAATTAATGTCAGTTTTATAGAATGAAACTGCTATCTGCTTAAAAACAGATTTTCTCTTTTATTTTTCCTAGTGAGTATTAACCACAGAATGGTAATTTATAATTGTCATTCCACAATAGTGTGGGCCACTTGATGAGAAAGAGGGTGATGGAGAAAACCTTACCATTAGGGCATTGACTCTTTGAATGTTTCTTTTAAAATTATCTTGAAGCAAAATACAAATCATGCATTATAAGGCATATTATGAAAAGTATGATGAGCTCTGTGTCTTACTGGGATGCAAGCAGAAAACCTCTTTTTGTTGTTTTTTAAGTTGGTCTTTGATCTTCCCAAATCTTTCCATCACTCTTCTGCCCCTAAACAAGTAAGGCTTATTAAAGATGTACTTTGTAGCTCACTATGTTGGAAGGATGTCAGAGTCCTTTTAAATGTTTGTTTTTCCCACGGGTAGACTTTATAGTCAAAGACCCAACAGGTATTAATTTTAAGCACATTTTAGCGTGAGTTCCATTTAGAATTCCCATCCCCCCAGCCAAATCTGAAACTAACCCCAAATGTGTATTTTATGTGGGACTCTGTTTAGAAATGGGACACCAAGGTGAAATGTCATTTTCCATATCAGTTGGAGGATTTTCCTTTCCATTAACTGCTCTATTGGAGGACTCATACTAGGATGTTTTTTGGAATGAAAGGTAGTATTTTACTACTAGAAAGTAGGATTCCATTCATTATGGTAGTAAATGCTAGTTGAACTGAGCTGTGTTAACAGAAGTCTGCAGGGGTATTTGTTATTCTTCAGTAAGCAAACTTTCACATCTTTTAGTGATAAATTGGAAGTATTAAACAAGACAGAGAAGTAAAAATTAAAATGCAGGCATTGTTGGCTTAAAGTAGAAAAATAACTATTATTTAGGTCTAACTGAATAGATACAATTTGTATTTGTATAGCTATATATAATGTTATAAAATTGGTCACATGTGTATGTATAATTAGTTAAGAAGGTTTGAATCCATTATCATGCTTAGAAAATATGCTCCCATTTCTTATGTGAAATTCCCTGCCAATGCAAAGGGAAATGTAAAAAGGATGTTTTCAAATATTCTTTGACTGGGGCCACTGTGGCTGGGCAGACCTGAAAGACATCAGGTACCACCCACCCAACCTATTTATGTTTGAAGCCACAAAGATCCCATTAAGGCTGCTGCTTTTGATGGGATCCCAGGGGGATCTGATTATTAATGTTTGCCAGACACAGAAGTATTGACATTGTCGTGTTATTAACATTACTATTCTAAGAGCCAAGTCAGCAAGGACCCCTGGAGACCTTGTTTTGGTTACCACTAATGAAGGAGATAAAAATGTGTAGCAATCATCATTTTAGTAATAAACAATTTTACTACCTGTTTAGTGTGTAGCTTTTGTAAACAAAGGAAAGGAAAACATGAGGAAAATATTGAACGTTTGTTAGCATTGATTTAGGTTGAGAGTTCCAACCTAAGAGTATTGATGTGTTCATTCATAGACAGAAGGGGGCAAGTATAAACAAGAATGTGAGGCCGTGTTCCAGGACCTAGCAGGAACATGTGCAATGGATTAATAATTTGTGTTGGAATGGTTTTCTGGCTATACATGAAAATCTCATTAGATGAAAGATTCCTATTTCCCTCCTCACAGACATGGTGTGATTAAAACCAGATTAAAACTTGTATAATTTTGATTGCTGAGTGTCTTTCAGAGACAGACTAACCTCACAAACCTATGCTATTTATAGAAGTGACAGTGGGTAAAAGAGCCCCTTTGATAACTCAAACTGGGGCTCTGTAACAACCTGGAGGGGTGGGATGGGGAGGAAGGTGGGAGGAAGGTTCAAGAGAGAGGGGACATATGTATACCTATGGCTAATTCATGTTGATGTTTGGCAGAAACCAACACAATTCTGTAAAGAAATTATCCTTCAATTAAAAAAAAATTTAAATTAAAAAGAGCCCTTTTGAGATTCTGAAAAAATGAGAAAATAATCTTTAGGAAAAAGTTTATTTATTCAACATTTTGCAAATAGATTAAAGTTTATAAAAAAAAAAATTCCCAGATCTTACAGGATTAAGGAAACCTAGTTTGTGGAGGCCAACCAAATTCAGTTCAGTTTAATTCAGAAAATGAATGCCTTCTATATGCTTGATATGGTTGCTAAATTGTTGAATTTGTGATGTCTGTATCATAGCTATGTTTGAAGCAAAATGAATTTCATGTGTGTTGGAGTACAAAGTCCAGTGGAGGGTGGCTAAGGAGAGCTTCCCAAACTCCTGATTTAGAATATTCTCTGCAAGGAATACTGACAATTTTCCAAGTGCAACTCTATCATTTTGCAGATAGGGAAATGGGTGTCTAGGGAATTAAACATCTTTCCCAAGATCGTAAGTAGTTGCAGAAGTGGAACTGGCTGATGGTGCCACATATCTATTTTAGTGTTATTTCAATTGTCTCTCATAATCTTTTTCCTTATTGTGTGAATTCCATTTATATGCAATGCCCAGAAAAGGCAAATTATAAAGAAGGAAAGTAGATTAGTTGTTGCCTGAAACTGGAGGTGGGAATGGGGATTAACTGTAAACGGTCATTAGAAATCTTACTGGGGTAATGAAGACATTCTAACATTGGGTTATAATGATGGTTGCACAGTTCAATAAATTTACTAAAAAGTATTGAACTGTTTATGATTAGAATGGGTGTGTTTAGGAAGGTGAATTTTATGACCTGTAAGTCATCCCTCAGTAAAAGTTTGCGGTTTGAGGTGTCAAAAACCAGCAGCGTGAGCATTACTGGGATCTGATTAGAAAAGAAAACCTTTCAGATCCTTCTCCTAACCTCTTAATGAAAAAAAGGAACTGTAAGGTAAATAGTCCCCTGAAATATTTTGATGATGAGGGTGACGATGATGATAATCTTATTTAGCTAGTTTTCTTTTCAATTTTACTTCAATAGAAAACGCAGAAGTAAGCTTTACTTTCTCTTCGGTCAAAGTTTTTATAAATGTAAAATTTATGATGTCTGGATTAATATGATTTAACTATATTCTGATGGAGTATACTGGATATATTTTTTCTGAGATGTAAAGGATTGCATATTGTTTTTAAAATAAGTATTTTCATAGATTCGAATTTGGGAAAATTTATTCAGGTTTTAATTGAAAATTTAATTTTTAAATGTTAAATAGTTAAAAATGGTAACCAAAAACACTATGAAAGTATACAGAAGGCCTTAAAATGTTAAATGAATGAAATAGGATATAATACTGTCTGTGTATGTATTCAGATATCCAAAACTATAGATTGCCTATTCTGTTCTATTCAATTGGATGCTGACAAAAGGGCAAAGAAAAATTAACACTACCTGATTTCACGGAGCTTCTAGTTTAGTGAAGAAGACACTGTTAAAAGAAATAATTACATAAGTCATCAATAAGCTACAATTATAATGTGTTAAGAAGAAGAAGAAAGAGATACTAGAAGAGAATATTTCAGGGGGACACATTTGGGTCTGGATTATGAGGTTTGGTTGTCAAGCAAAGCATTCTGAAGAGCAAAGTATAAGTTAAGTCCTGAAAGGAGATGAATGGATTTTGGGGGACAGGAGAAGGAAACCTAGAGAGAGGAGAGCTTCTCAGCCAGTGGGGAGGAGCCTGGTGAAGTAAGATGCTGAAAGGAAGTGGTGAGATGCTAAAATATAGAGAGCAAATAGAGAGTGATTAAAAACAAGAAGTCAAACCATCCATAGCCTTCTAAATCTTGTGGAGGATTTTTTTTGAGGGGTGGGTAAGAGAGAATGCAGAGAGTCATTTCAGAGGCTGTTGAAGTTGTTTAGGTGGAAAATAATGGTGACTTTGATTTGGGTATTACTTGTGCAGGTGGGTGAAGGCAGGTAGATAGATTCAAGAGATGAAAGAATGAGTAGGCCTTGTTGGTGAAGTCTAGATGAAAAATAAGGAGATAAGTGAACTCTTAGGTTGCTATGTATTGTGATTACCATTCTATGCAAATTGCAAAGAAAAATTATAGAAGAAATACACAAAAATAATGAGAGGTGGGTTTAGGTGGAGGACTTATACATTATTTCCCTCTTATTTAAAACAAATTTTCATCAAGCTGATTTATTTCTATAATTAATGAAAAAAATTGAACAAACACTAACTGATTGCTGATAATTACAGTTATTGCTTAATTTATCTCTAGAGGGCTGCAATTATCTTAGTTCCATAGTTTTTTCTTATCTTCGAGGCTAGTGCATTTTCAAGTGATATGAATGATGTTTCTATCTCTTCTCTTGGAACAAAAATCAACAACCTGGTAAATCTCCTGAAATTTACCTGAGTAGCCTGAGAGTAATTCCTGTTAATTGTGCCTGCATTTTGCTTTCCTCAATTTCATTACATTACCTTCTAATTACATTCTTTTGTGCTATGGATGTTAATTGAGATTTTCAGAATCTCCTTTATTTGGGGCCAGTTAATATGTGCCAGTCACTCAGTCATGCCTGATTCTTCGCATGGACTATGGCCCATCAGGCTCCTCTGTCCATGGGATTTCCCAGACAAGAATGCTGGAGTGGGTTGCCATTTTCTTCCCCAGGGGATCTTCCTGAAAACCCCGGGATTGAACCTGCATTGCAGGCAGATTCTTTATCATTTGAGCCACCAGGGAAGCCCCGATATGTGCCAGTGGCCTTGGAACACAGGCGCACTCTTATGGGACGTCAACTATGATCACTCTAGCTAGTGTGATGGAAAGTGAGATTCTTCCTCATTTTGGTTGTGTCTTTAAAATGGTAAGTATTAATCAAATATAACTCATTCTAAATTCTCAATGAAAATGTATGTCTGAAAATGTATTTCTATGCAAAAGCAGTGACAATGTCTTAAGAAAATTGTATTATTTTCTGGAAATAATTCTCTGGAAATGCTGAAGACCTTATGTGTTTATGTAACCACTGAATATTTGTGAAGCATATTTACATCTCCGCTTTGGAGATAATAGGTGCTTCAAAATACCCAATGGGCTTATGAAATTTGGAGAATATTTAAAAGATGTTGTTACAGTGGTAGAAACCTCGAACAATTAAAAATTCTTGTTGCATCAACCCAAGTCTTTTTGAGATTATTATGTTCCTGTACAAAGCTTTCTGTTGCATAGAGTCTGATAATAGATTTTAAAATAAGTCTTCCTTGACTTAGGTCATAGTTTAGGATTTTTTTACTTTATTATACTTTGGAAAAAGGTAATTTTTTAAAACTTCATCAAACTTATTTTGGAAAATTGCAAAATTTTTTATTTTTAGAAGGGTTTCATTAGTAAAATAGGCAACCAAGGTGGGATGGAAATGGGATGAAAATAGACCATGGAATTCCTAAACCTGGATTTGAATCGCACATTGACTACTTATTAGGAAAATACCTTACAATTAGAAAAATTCATTTTATTGATGCATAGTTGATTTACAGTGTTGTATTGGTGTCTGGTGTATAGCAGAGTGATTCAGTAATACATATGTACACATTCTTTTTCATATTCTTTTCCATTATGGTTTATTAAAAGATATAGAATATAGTTCCCAGTGTTATACAGTAGAATCTTGTTGTTTATCCATTGTATGTGTAAGGTTAATGTATTTTTACCTTTTAAAATGTCAAAAATTTTAGTTTAGTAATGAAAAGCTGATATTGAGTGCCTATTATGTACTGGACTCTTCCAGGTGCTTTAAAAACATTATATAATCCAATTTCCATAGGGAATAGCAAGACAGAGAGTAGGGGGTAGTGTTCCCCACATTACAGATAAAGACATGTAGGTGCACCCAGGTAACCTGACTGGCCCCTTGCTCTGCCATAATTGAGGGAAGATCCAACACTGATTTTGTGTGATTCCAAAGCCATTGGTGATTCTTTTCACACTGACTGATTTTTCTCAATGCCTACTGATTGAAAGTATGTTTTGGTTAGAATGAAGTTTCATGTTTTGCTTTATGCTAATTGCCCCCCTGAAGCCCAGCCGTGGAGGGTCTATTGGATTGCCCATTCCCCAGCAATGACAATATGGCTGTATTATATCTATATTGTTGACATCAAGAGTCTACAGTAGTCAATTTTTATGTTTGTTAAAACCCAACATTTAGAACACATTTTGGAGAAATGCTACAAAAGATATTTCATCTCAATTTCATATTTTCATACTCACATACCAAGTTTGCTCTTAACAGAAAACACCTGTAGACTCTTTGGAATCATGCTAAAGATGGCTTGCAGCCTATATTATAGTTCTTATTTTGACTTCATGCATTATTCATCTTTCTAAGCCTTCTTGTTCATGCTAGGTAATGCAAAATGCCTTTCTCCTAAAGGTATGATAATTGTCATAAAAATTATAGACTTAATTAGCCTCATGACCACTCCAGGAAACCAGTAATAAATAACCCACATTTAACAGATGACACAAGGAAGTTAACTAATGGCTGCCAGAAGGGACTTTAAATAAACCCAGTATTCTTGACGTTTACTTATGATTCCCTACAGATCTTGGTAGAGAATAAGAACAGTAGATTTTCCAAAGTGATTTCTCCTTTAAAAAATGTTAAATATTAACACACTTCAGTAGATGAACTTGTATAAGATTTTGATCTGGGGTTTGGTTTCCTGGGGACCATACCATTTGAAACATTTTATTCTCTCTCAGAATGTATCTGACTCTCTCCAGGAGCTGATAATCCTTTGAAAACTATACATGCTTATGGGCTTCCACTTGAGATTTCATCAGAATAATATATATTTTTTAAGGCATAGCTCCTAGAAGCTGGTTTTCTTCTTAGGTCATCACTCTCCTCTTCCATCCAACCGTCTGTCATCAGATAGGAAGTGGGGTCAGAAAGATTTACCTAATAGCCTTTAAAAGACTCTGAGCATTTTTATTCTGGGGATGGCACACTTTTGTTCACAGTTACCCTTCACAGGATGGTCAAAGTGTGTGAGAAAGCATATGGCTCAGGAATTTGATCATTTTCTCCCTAGATAAGCACAACTCTTTAGTGTTGACTGTGTGGTCGTTTCTTATGTTTTAAATGACCTTAGTTGAACAATTTTATAGTTAAAGTGTAATTCTAATTAAAACAAAATTTAAAGAAATGTAGCCCTTAGGAATTCATCAGTGGCTTTACTTTCGTCTTTATCATTTAGCCAGTCAGTTCAGTCACTCAGTCATGTCTGACTTTTTACAACCCCATGGATTGTAGCATGCCAGGCTTCATTGTCCATCACCACTCCTGGAGCTGGCTCAAACTGATGTCCATCAAGTTGGTGATGCCATCCAATCACCTCATCCTCTGTCATCCCCTTCTCCTCTTGCCTTCAGTCTTTCCCAGCATCATTGTCTTTTCCAATGAGTCAGTTCTTTGCATTAGGTGGCCAAAGTATTAGAGCTTCAGCTTCAGCATCAGTCCTTCCAATGAATATTCAGGACTGATTTCCTTTAGGATTGACTGGTATGATCTTCTTGCTGTCCAAGGGACTCTCAAGAGTCTTCATCTTTATCAGTTGCTACAATTTCTTTATTAACTTGCTAGTTTATTCTGAATATTTTGAGAGGCCTGTAAGTATATATTATACTTAAAATCATAGAAGCTCATGAACTATTTTAATTCAGATAATGAGCCTCTCAACTACCACAGACTTTACCTGTATTTTTCTTCTAATCCAGGAATCTGGACCATCATTTCTTTTCTCATGTAATTTCATTTTATGTTTTATTATAAAATTTTAATAGAGTGCCAGAATTAACTTTGTCTTCTAAGCAGTAAGAAAGCCACCCCCTCTCCCTGCAACTAGTATACTAGGTATGTAACTGGTATTACCCTTGGCATGCTTCACCAATTAAGTTGAAATTTACCTAAGCAGTGAAGATATCTCCATGGTTACACTGTCAGTTCATAACCCTTTGGCTTCAGCCTGCTTTAATATACAATGAAAGCTCTCCAGTGCTGTTAACTTGGTAAGTTTTCAGATTCTGGTTCTAGATGTCTTTTCCTTGAACTATTCTGGTATATAACAACTGAACATCTTTCACATATAGACTGAGACTTGGTCTCTTTCCAATCACTTTGAGATCATCTAATGATAATTATTGGGAAAAGTAAAGAAGAAATCCCTGAAAAGGTGACTTACTGTAGAACACATCCAGCCTCAGTGTTAAAATGCTTTTTGCCTCACACTGATAAATTCTTGGGTTTTAAACTGGAAGGGAACTGTTAGAGGTCACCTGCTTTACTGCTGAAGAAAAATGAAGGAATTAGGGCTACTTAGCTTTACATTTTTTCACTAGTACTTTTCATTCACTCATTTAACAAACTCTGATAGTGTCTCTACCATGTGTGTGTCCTGGAACTAGAAAGTATGAACACAGTCCCAGCACTGAAGGTCTCACAGTCCATTGGAAGAGGAATCCTGACCAATAATTGCCACGACAAATAAAACCTGCTATCATAATGGCACACTCAAAGCACTCTGAGGCCACACCTTTGATTGTAGATGAAGAGTTGACTCATTCTAGAGAATATGTGTTTGCCAGGCAGGGTAGGAAGAGAGGGCATCCTGGGCAGAGCAAACAGAACTCAGGAAGGAGCACAATCACTTTGGAAAATGCTCAGTGTGTTAGTGTGATGAGTCAGTAGGACTTCAGAGTGAGGAGTGGCGAGGACTGGCTGAGTTCCCACTGTGGGTAGTGTCAGTGGGAACGCTCACACTCAGCTGGACCTTCAGTTAGGGCAAAAGCTAGGGTATTGAAATAGTTCTAAGTTGGTTGAATAAGAGCCATTGATCTAAGGCCCCTGCAACTGTCCTGTTGCACCCCTATACCTCCTCACAGCTAGTGGTTCAGCAGTTGAAGAGTCGACACCCAGCAGGAGGCCCATAGGGAACCCTCTCTGGCTGTAAGGGCAGTAAGACAGTGCTGGTATCAACTTTTTGAGCATTTCTCCTCTTGCTTGCCATGGTAAAGAATGTAAACTTTATCCTACAGGGTAGAACTTGAACACCATATGCCTCCAGGGGCCAGGAAGACTACACAGAAAGGAGTGAAGCTAGTAGGTATAAACACAGAGAGGTGATGACTGCAGTGAGCTGGAGGCATTCAAATTAATTAAAAAAAAAATTCTGTGTTAACAAGCATGAATTAACCTTTGCCATTGCTCAAATTTTGAAGAAGAAGAAATAGGGAGCCATACTGTTATTAATTTATTTTTTTGTGGTTTGTTTGCTTTTAAACTAGGAGAATGATGCAAGATTTATTTTTAAAAATGTTGCCATGAGGGTTTGATGGACAGAGATTTCAGGAGACATGAAGACATGAGACCAGAAGTATAGGCTGTTACTAGATCCAAGATTGGATAAGAAAATTCTGGTATAAATTCAAAGATTTTGGGTTGTATAGCAAAATAAAGTTTTCTCTGTATAACAGAAAAATAAAAAGATTATTAGATTATTAAGGAAGATATGTCATTTCTATCTTAAAAAGTTTCTTGTAAGGCACAGTGGTAGAAGCTAAGCCTACTGCTTTTTAAGGAAACTTTCAAAGCTTGTGATGCCCCAAAGCATATTAAATTAAGTAAAATATTTATAGAGGAAAAGCAAACAAACATACAAAAAAAAAAAAAACCCAAATATTGTGGATGGTGAAATGGGGTGGAACAAATGCTGAAAGAACTCTTCAGTGTTACAAGCAAGGAATTTGTATGGTAACATTCAGATGTTTTCAACAGTTCTGAGAAGGTTTTTTTAATTAGTTTAGCACATTTGAGTGCACATTCTAGTATATGCTAGAAACTGTTCTTTGCACAATTTTAAATAGGATTTGTTAATTCATTTATTGAGGATTTATTATGTGCTCAGCATACTTGAAGGCATTGGGATAAACCAGAGAACAAAACAGACAGTCCCTGCCTTCCATGGAATTTCCATTCTAAGGGAGAAACAGGCAATATACCGATGCAAGACCAAGTATGGTGAGCAAACCTAGAGGGTAGATTGAAGCTGGGGAAGACTAGAAACTGAAACCGACTAGGTATGTAATATCTGAGGATATGCAATATCTGAGGATACTAGCGTGTGGGGAAAGGTGATAACTATATCAGATATAACGGAAGTGAGTCTTCATAGACCCCAAATTAGCAGAACTTGGGATGGAAGAAATGGAAAGGGGGAGATTTGAAGAGAAATTCACAACCAAAGATCCCCTGGAGAAGGGAATGGCTACCCACTCCAATATTCTTGCCTGGGGAATCCTATGGACAGAGGCGCCTGGCAGGCTACAGTCCATGGGGTTGCAAAGAGTCAGGCATGACTGAATGACGAACACTTCACTTCTTTTTTTTTTTTAATTTTTTTATTAGTTGGAGGCTAATTACTTCACAACATTTCAGTGGGTTTTGTCATACATTGATATGAATCAGCCATAGATTTACACGTATTCCCCATCCCGATCCCCCCCTCCACATCCCTCTCCACCCGATTCCTTCTGGGCCCAGTGCACCGCCCGAGCACTTGTCTATGCATCCCACCTGGGCTGGTGATCTGTTTTTCACCATAGATAGTATACATGCTGTTCTTTGAAACATCCCACCCTCACCTTCTCCCACAGATTCAAAAGTCTGTTCTGTATTTCTGTGTCTCTTTTTTCTGTTGCATATAGGGTTACATACATCTTTCTAATTCCATAATATGTGTTAGTATGCTGTAATGTCTTATTCTTTCTGGCTGGCTTCACTCTTATAATTGGGCTCCCAGTTTCTCCATTCATTAGGTATGATTCAAATGAATTCTTTTTGACGGCTGAGTAATATTCCATGGTGTATATGTACCACAGCTTCCTTATCCATTCGTCTGCTGATGGGCATCTAGGTTGCTTCCATGTCCTGGCTATTATAAACACGAACACTTCACTTCTAAATATAAGTCTAGAGAGTTGAACACTTGTAGCTAAAGTGGTGTGCTGTGTTTTGATGAGCTGAAGTTGAGATTTGGGTGAGGTGTCCAAGTGTAGCTCTTTCCTTAGAACAGCATTTGTCACACCTTGGGGGGTGGGTGTCAGCATCACTTGAAGCACCTGACAAAAATGCAAAGGTCCAGGTCCTTCAATTAACCTGGGCCTCTGTTTTCTTTATTAGCTCACCAGGTGATTCTGACACAGCAGAGTTTGAGAACCACTGGCTTAGATAACCAGATGTGCAAGTCTGGTAAAAGGGATTTAGCTAGGTCTGGAGATGTATATTTTGGAGCTTTAAAAAAGAGTGTTAATTGAGACTTATGGATAGGTCAACTCTCCCAGCTGATGAATATAAAGTGGAGGAGGGGAGAAACTGTAGGACAATGAGTGATTGCATATATGTAGTTGGTGGGTAGACAAGGAAGAGCCTGAAAGACAGGCACATGAATTATTCAGCCTCAAGAAAGTGCAGAGAACTCAGTTTCCCTTGAACTGGAATGTGGGCTCCACAGGGACAGATACGTCAGGGTTACCTTATACCTGGCATTGTGCCCAGCCCTTCAGAGTCACTTAATCAATATTTGTTTACTGAATAAATCAATGTATGACTGGCACAAAGTCTAAAGAGAAATTTTTAGGTATGCAATCATGTCATGTGTAGTAGTCTGAGGTCAAGAGGGCTGAAATTTAAAGGATGGTTGATAGAGTTGGTCAGAAAGAAGCTATTACTATAAAAGAGATGGGGTGATTAAGTGCAAGCAGTGAATGCTCTGCTGTCATTTATAACTTTCATCGTGAGATACTGGTGAGCAGTGTAAAGGCAATAAGTGTGTACATGCATAATGCACATCCATATGATTATGTATCACAGGTATATATGTACCTGTTTGTATGCATGTATATCTGTGAAAGTATAGCTATTTAGCCCTAGAATCTTCATTGTACCTTGTTACTCTGTCGATGTCCTGTAGCTGCCTACTTCAGGCTGTGAATCTCATGGAAGTATCTCCCAGGAATCTCACAGGTTGTGGAGGGCTATCTTTGGGCATTTGGAACACAGACAAGAGTAACAGAATGCTCAGAACATGTCTCCAGTAAGCTGCATAACCCACTTGCCACCCTCAATCTTTCAAAGATGGGTTGTTCCTCAAGAATATGTGTAATTTTTGAAAATTGCATAAAATATATATAACCCTGCTCTAAGATTTGTTAAAAGCTTTTTAATTCTAGGTGCACTTTTCCTTTGAAAGGATAACTCTTTGTATCACAAAGCAGAGATGCTTATTAGCCTGCTCTCTGGGATCTACAGATGAAACATCCAACCTTTCTTCTATTTTGAGGTGTCACATCCAACTGCCTCTTAATGAAGATTCATTTATCCTTTTCACGCTGTTAAGCATGGCCTTTGAGGACAGACTTCTTTCAGTCCACATGAATAGAGCCCATTACTGCTAATGGAAGTTTTGCACATGTCTGCAGAGGTGAGCAGGCATTGAAATAATCTACATTCAGACTTTTACAGTCAGTTTTATTTAGCTGCCTTAAGGATTCCAATGATGACCCCTTTTAGTCCCCAAATGCTGTTTGACATAGACTGTAGGAATCTGGTGGTGGCCTGAGGTTGTAACTTTAACAGGTGTAAGTATTTCTTTCCTCTGCTTCAGCTGAGAAGTTTTGAGACTGAAATATTCACAGCCATTAAGAGACATCCAGTTTAATTTCTCATCATGCATGTTCTGTAGTTCACATTAAGACCAGAGTATTGAAGGAATGGAGCAAGTGGACTTGTAGACATCAGATAGCTGGCCATGCTGTTGGCCATGGCATCTCAGGATGCTCAGAACTTCTTCCAGCCTCTCTCTTCCTGGATATCTAGGGTTTATGAAGCTCTCCAGCAAGCAGGAGACACATTATCTGCTTCGCTGGTTAACTTCAGCAAACAAGACTCTAAATTGAGTAATATGCTAGACCAGGACTTAAATGATACTCAGATTCTGGAAACTTGCTCTGAAGGTGAAGAAAAAGGCACTGATCGATGCCAAGAGAACACAGATTCCTTGTTTCTTGAAGGGGATCCTTTCTCCTGTTGTAATAGTGATTTGCAGGACTCTGGCCAAAGTTCAAGCCCCAGACTTAGCCAACATGCAAAGGACTCTTGTTCCATAATGACCCTGTGGCCCAGTCAGACCCTTGATGACCAGAAGCCACCACATGTGCTTTCTTCTATTGTTGAGGAAGATATCACCTTGAAAAGCAAAGGGGTAGCCTTCAACATGGCTTTGACAGCCACCTGTCTGGTATTTTAGAAAATGTTAATGGAAAAAAGCAAGGTAAGCTAGCCAGTAATCATTTTCTCTGGGTTTGTCCAAAGGAAATTTGTACTCATTTTATTTTTATTTGTTTCAGTTATAATTTGAATTTTATTTTTCTCTTGTATCTTTTCACACACTGGCTTCTTAATGAGTGATATAATCCTTAGGAATATTTTCAACATATGAAACTTTGGGAGATCCATATTGGTGGGCTCCATATTCCAAAATAATAGTTCTGAGCAAGTGAAATGGTGAAAATGAGTCTGTGGGTTCTGTTTGAGAAGCCCCTTGTGCATATGTCATGCTGTTTAAAGTATCTTTAAAAATGTTCTCTCTCTTTTTTTTTTAAACTAGGTTAGGAATCTCTAGATGTTACTATATTATTCAGTGTGAAATCCTGTGCAAAAAGCCATACTCGTTGCAGAATTTTTAGTTGATAACACTCCAAGAACACTTCTCACAGTGTTGTACTGAGACGTGATGTGAGATGACAGTAGATAGGAAATCTTTGGAATAAGAATAGCTCGCTTTTCTTTTAGCCTTGAATGGAAAGGACACATTTAAAACAAACTGCCTATAGAGCATCATCCTGTCAGAACTGAGCATATAATAGGCCTTCAATAAATGCATAATGAATATGATGGAAATGTAATTAACTCTATAAAAGTAGCTGTAGTATGTTCTGGCATAAATTTCTCACCCTTCTGTTATACTAAGCCTGAAGTAAGGACATTCCCTTTTATTGACAGACAGAGGTACATGATAGACAGAGAAAGGTATTGGGTGTGTTTATAGGATGTGGGTTTGTACACAAGCTCATTCAGATGGTTGGATCTCTTATGTTATATAAAGGTGAAATCATTAATTTTCTTCTTGTTGGCAGGAATAGATTTTTATGGAATACATTCTTAGTTTCTTCATCCATTTTCAGTGATTCCTTGTAGCTTTATTTTTTAGATAAATGTTTTATCCAGATACATGAAGTCTTGGTAAATGAAGAAATATAATTTCATATTCTTTTTATAATGCTTTTTTGATCCTCTTACTAAATTAAAGTAATATTATATGCTAAAATAAATTGGTGAAAACAATTTAGACTAATATGCTTTCTGAATCTGATAAACTATAAATAGATGCAATTTCAAGTCTTTTAAAATTATCTATAGAGATAATCCTAGAAATGTCTGGCCTACTAACTGGATTTCTTAGACTTGACTTGAAATTTCTGTTCCTATTTTAGAAAATTTTTGCTTAACTTGAACTATATTTAAAATAATTAACATGAACTTGGCTCATAAGTGTTTAACACTGGCTTCTGTTAATTTTTGTAATAATCTAATGGCAGTTAAACAATTGTGGTTAATTTGTTCATTCAGGAAATGTTTGTAGCCTTATGGAAGCCTGGAGCCATGTAACAGATTCATTTCCGTATCCTCAATATCAAACACAATGTTGAATGTATAATAGGACATCAAATAATAATTACCAATGGAACAAGAAGGAAAGCTAACAACTTTAAATACTATTATTAATCTCACTTTACACTTGAGAAAATTGTTGCTTAGAATTCAAGAATATACCCAAGATTGACATTTAGGAAGAGGCAGGGCTTAGGTGGCTTCCCTGGTGGCTCAGAAAGGGAAGAATCTTCTTGTAATGCAGGAGACCTGGGTTCGATCCCTGGGTCAGAGAAGGAAACGGCAACCCACTCCAGTATTCTTGCCTGGAGAATTCATGGACAGAGGAGCCTGATGGACTATAGTCCATAGGGTCGCAAAGAGTCGGGCACTACTGAGCAATTAACACACACACAGAGCTTAGGTAGTCTAAAGCTAGAGTTTATACATGTAACTTTCCTTGCCCCTAATCTTTTAAAAGTTACAATTTACATATAGTAAAATTTCTTCTTAGTGTACAGTTCTGTGAGTTTTGACAAACATATGGTATCATCACCACCACTCAGGTATAAGACAGTTCCATCACCTCAAAAAACTCCCCCATTTGGAGTCAATCCTTTTCCCTACTTCCAGTTCCTGGAAATTGCAGATATATCTTCTCTTTCTATTGTTTACCTTTTCCAGGATGTCATATAAATGGAATCATGCAGTTTGTAGCCTTTCGAGTCTGATTCTTCCCATAATGTACTTACTGTAGTGCACTGGAGATCTATTCATGTTGTCCTGTGTTCCACTAGTTTGCTTTTTTGTTGCTGAATAATATTCCATTGCGTGATGGCCCCCGTTTGTTGATCCATTCATCTCTTGAGGGATATTTGTATTGTTTCCAGCTTTTAGCAATAGGAATAAAGGTACTATAAATATTTGTAGAACAGGTTTTTTGTTTTCAACTAGGCGAATGCCTATGAGTGATATTTTTGGCTCATATGGAAAGTATATGTTTAACTTTATAAAAAAAATTCTGTTGTTTTCCACAGGGTATAATTTTGCATTCTCAAAAGTTCTGTATGAGATTTCTAGTCACTCATATCTTTACAGTTGTGATATTATTATTATTAGCCATTCTCATCGATGTGCAGTGATAACTCATGTTGGGAGATAATTTTCCATTGGTGTCTTGCATGTGCTATGAGCAGGGCAGAGCCACAAACAGCCTTTTGTTTTGGATTTCAAGGGTGTTTGTATGACAGCCTTGGAAATTAGTGTCTCCCTCCAGAGCACAGAGGATATTTGTTTGCTATCCAGTCTAGTAAAGTAATGTTTCTCTTCAGGGCAAATCTTAGGCAAATTTGCTTGCAAATGATAGAGGTTTTCCAAACTTGGTGTTCCCTGGCTGTGACATAAACCCAACACTGCATGGAATCTCTCTGGGCCTGCCTCTGGTGTTGCCCCTTTGATATATGGAGATATTGTGAGTAATAAATTGTCCTTTGTCTCTGACCCAGAAGTCTTGCATCTTTGCCAAAGTGTATAATACAGTAGCAGACAAACTTGTTATTGTGCAAATAGGGTAAAATCATAGATCTTTCATAGGTTTTAACATCCCATTTGGCTTTCATTTGTATTTCCCTGATAAGTAATGACACTGAGCATATTTTCATGTAGTTGTATTCTGTAAGACATCTTTGTAGGGTGTTAAAATTTTTTGCCTACTTTCATTGAATTGTTTGTTTTCTTATTCTTGAGATTTGAAAGTTATGTTGATATTCTGAATATGAGTTACCTTTTAGGTATGTACTTTAAAAATATTTTCTCCTAGTTTGGTGGCTTGAGTTTTTACTCTCTTCACAATATCCCTCAAAGAATAGATTCTGAATTAAATGAAATCCACCTTATCAAGTATTGCTTTTATGAATTGTGCTTTTGGTGTCATATCTAAATCTTTCTACTGTGTTTTATTCTAGAAAATTTAAAGTTATGAATTTTGCTTTCTTGTTGTTGTTCAGTTGCTCAGTCATGTCCGACTCGTGACCTCATAAACTGCAGCACACCAGGCTTCCTTGTCCTTCACTGTCTCCCCGAGGTTGCTCAAACTTTGCATTTAGAGCTATGCCCTATTTTGAGTTAATTTTTTACATGATGTAAGGTATGAATGAAGCCCTCTCCCCATATGGGTATCTGATAATTCCTACACCATTTGTTAAAATGACTATTCTTTCTCCATTGCTTGTTTTGATAACATTGTCAGAAATCTATTATCTATATATGTGTGGGTCTATTTCTGGACACCATTTTCCCTCTTAATCTGTATTTGTATTCTTTCTCTAATAACACACTGTCTTGATTGCTATAGCATTATGGTCTTGAAGTCAGGTGAGTATTTGACTTGCATTTTCAAAAATTGCTTTGACTAATCTGGTTTGTTTCCACATAGTTTTAAATTGGGCTTATTGATTATTACAAAAAACTTTGTTGAGATTTTCATTAGAATTGTGTTGAATCCATAGATCAGTTTGGAGAGAATAATATGTTAATAATACCATATTTTAAAATCTACTAACATGGTATACCACGTCATTTATTTAGTTCTTAATTTTTTCCATCTGTTTTGTAGTTTCCAGAATACAGGTTTTATATATACTTTGTTAGATTTATCCATAAGTATTTCCTTTTTCTTAGATATAATTGGAAATAGTATATCTATAACTTTCATTTTCCAATTGCTACATGCTAATATATAAAAATGTCACTGATTTTTGCATATAATCTTGAATTTTGCAACCTCCTTGAACTCAATGATGAATTCTAATAGCTTTTTAAAATAGCTATTTTGGACTTCTCCTTGTAGATAATATCAGAGAAATGACAGTTTCATTTATTCCTTTTCAATATCCATGTCTATTATTTCTTTTTCTTGACTAATTAATGGTGGAAGTGGGTATCTTTGTCTTAATCTTGGGCTTGGTGGATAAGTTTTGTCTTTCACTGTTATTTAGTATTAGTTAGGTGTAACTTTCTGTAGATGCTCCTTATTATGTTGAAGAAATTTGTTTCTATTCCAATTTGTTAAGAATTTTTAATCAAAATGGATATTTAATTCTGTCAAATGCAGTTTTGCATCTATTGAATTGATCATATGAGTGTTTAATTTTTGAATATTGAACCCATCTTGCATACCTGGATAAAATCTTCTCTGTCATGATATATTATTCTTTTCATGTACTGCTGGATTTTATTTGCTAATATTTTGTTGAGGAATTTTTTTTCATCAATTTAGAAAAGGGATATTAATATATAGTTTTCTCACAATATCTTTAGTTTTGGTATCTGGGTAATTCTGGCCTCATAAAATGAGTTGTGAAATGTTTCTCTTTCATAGTCTGGTCAAATTTGTGTTAAATCAGTATTTTTTTCTTAAATGTTTGCTAGAATTTTGACGATTTTGAAATACAAATTCCATTTCTTTAGGGTATATAGAATTATTCAAAATGTCTATCTTTTCTGGAGTGACTTTTGGCAATTTGGCTTCTCAAGAATTTTTTTTTTCATTTCATTTAGGTTAAATTTATGGGCATAGTTTTTTCTTTTTATCTTTTTAGTGTTTGTAGTATTTATGATAGTTCTCCATTGTTTCCTGATATTGGTAATTTTTATTTTCATTTTTTTTGCAATGGTCTGTCTGAGTAGAGGACTATCTATATGTCTGTATATTTTTCAAAGAACTAGTTTTGGGTTTCATTAATTTTTCCCTATGTTTTTCTGTTCTTAGTTGTATTGATTTGTTTCTATTATTTATTATTTTCTTCCTTCTGGTTGCTTTGAGTATTATTTGTCTTTTTTTATAATATAATCATTTAATTAATGTATTTTTCTAGGCACTACTTTGTCTACATCTAAAAATATTATATATATTTATTTTCATTGTATTAAAATATTTCTTAATTTACCTTTGATTTCTGTCTTGATGCATTGTTTACTTAAAAGTGTATTGTTTAGTTTACAAATGTTGGGAATATTCTAGATAACTTTCTGTTACCAGTCTCTGGTTTAATTCAGTTGTGGCCTGAGCATTTTTAGTTTTAAAATATTAAAGTTTCTGTTTTGTCATCTTGACCTGTTCTAACTTGTTGAATGTTTCATGTGTACTTGAAAAGACTATGTATTCTGTTGTTGTGGGGTACAGTGTTCTATAAATTACTTCAAATTGTTTGATGTTATTTCAGATTTTCTATATACTTATTTTTATACTGATTTTGTCTACTTATTTTCTTCTGTTGGTTACTGAGACAGTAGTATTAAAGCCTTCAACTCTACTTGTGGAATTGGCTATTTTTCTCTTTTCTGTTCTTCAGTTTTTGCTTCACGTAGTTTGAAGCTCTATTGTTAAATACATACACACTTTAGAAATATATGTCTCCTTGGAGAATTGACCTATTGGTCATTATATAATGCACCTTTTTGTATCCCTGGCGGTATTTCTTGACCTAAAGTCTACTTTGATATTAATGTGGCTACTCCAGCTTTCTTTTGATTAGTGTTGGCATGACATGTTTTTTTTTTTATTCTTTAACTTTAAACCTATCCTTATCTTTATAGTGGGATTCTTGTATGTGGCATATAATTGGGTCCTGCTTTTTTTTATCTAATTTGACAATCTTTTACTTTTATTTGGTGTGTTTAGACTATTTGCATTTATTGTAATTATCGATAATGAACTAAGATCTGTCATTTTGTTAGATTTTTTCCTATTTGTTTCATCTATTCTTTGTTCTTCTATCTTGTTTTCTTCTGCATTCTTTTGGATTTAATATTTTTGTCATTCCATTTTATATCCACTATGGGCTCATTATTTTTATCTCTTAAAAGAAAGTTTAATGATCATCATAAGATTTTACAACATATAGTTTTAGTTAATTGTAGCCTATCTTGAAATAATACTGTACTACTTCAGTTATAGTTAGGTGATATTACAACAGTAAGCTCCAAATTCTTCCTTCTCATCCTTCGCTTTTTGCTACTACATATTTTACTTTTACATATTCAGTAATATTCAATATGCTGATACAGTTTTGTTTTAGATGGCTATCTCCTAGAATAATTAAAATAAGAATTCTATATTTACCTCATTTATGTTGTTTGAAGAACTCTAACTTTTCTTGTGCATATATGTAGCTAATAAATTATCTTTGTTGTTGTTTGTCTGAAAATATTTAGTTTTGAAATACGTTTTAGATAGGTAAAGAATTCTGAGTTGACAGTTATTTTTCTTTCAACATTTTAATGTTGCCATTTCACTGTCTTGTAGTTTGCATAGCTTTCATATGAGAAATATGCTATAATTCTTACTTTTGTTTCTCTGCATATAATGTGTCTTCCCACCCACCCCCCCCCAACTGGGTGCCTTAGAGACTTTATCTTTGGTTTTCAGAAGCATATATCTGGGCGTGTGTGTATGCATTTCTATTAATACTGTATATGTGTATGTTTTTCTGGCATTCATTTTTACTGGTGTTCTCTGTCCTTGTGTCTGTGGTTTAGTGAGTTTCATTAGTTTTGGAAAATTCTTGACCATCACCTTCTCAAACATTTTTTCTAATCCATTCTGTCTTGTTCTTCTTGATATTCCAGTTATACAATTATTAGCCTGGTTGATATCATCCCATAGCTTTTGAATGTTCTTTTTCTTTCCTTCATTCTTTTTTTCCTTTGTATTTCAGTGTGGGTAGTAGTATTTAATGACATAATCTTCAATTTGACTACTATTTTCTTTGGCTGTATGAAGTCTGGTGATGAGCCAATCAAAAATATGTTTTAATCTCTGTTGCCTTGTTTTTCATTTCTAACATTTTGATTTGATTAAAAATTATTTCAGTCTCTCTGATGAAATTCCTCAACAATTCATGCATATTTCTCCCTTTTTCAACTATTAATATGTTTTTAGCATGTTAGTCATAGTACTTTTAAATTCTTTGTGATATCTCTAACCCTTGAGTTGTATCTGAGTTTCATTTTCTTGATTGCTTTGTGTCTTGACAGTGTATTTTTCCCTTCTGCTTTATTGCTTGTATTGTATTTTTGACTGAGAATTGAACATCATATGTAGGGGAAGTAAATGGTGTTTCTGCCTAGAAGTAGATTAGCCTTTTCTAATGCTGGACCTTTAGTGTGAAGGTGTTGAGAGAATTTAGTCAGAATTTGAGCTGGGCTTGGATTTTGTTGTTTTTATTGTTAATCTTGTAGTATAGCTTTCAAAATGCAGTGAAAGTGAAAGTCACTCAGTCGTGTCCAACTCTTAGTGACGCCATGGACTATACAGTCCATGGAATTCTCTAGGCCAGAATACTGGAATGGGTAGCCTTTTCCTTCTCCAGGGGATCTTACCAACCCAGGGATCAAACTCAGGTCTTCTGCATTGCAGGCAGATTCTTTACCAGCTGAGCGACAAGGGAAGCATAACTTTCAAAACCCTTTATTATTATAATTGTATTTAGGGCACAGACATGTTTGCTACAGAGTTGGTCATTATCTGCTCCATCTTTAGCCTCCAGTCTCTTCTTATTGCCTGCACCTCAGAGAGGGTTTCTCTTTGCAGGATGTTGGCCCTTTCCCGGAAGGAGCCTGATATTATTCAATACTTGGTGCTTGCTTGTATGGTGTGGTTATGTTGGAAGTTTCTGTTTCCTACTGTTCTGGAGCAGCCTCTGTCTTAGGCAGGTGATATGTTCCTGTGTCTTGGGTTAGGGCCTTCTCAGTTATCCTGCCCCTCCCTCAGAGTTAGGGGATTTTCACATGTCTGACCCCAGGACTTCTTTCTACCTCTTCCCCAGAGGTGGTAGTTTTTATTCTGTTCTGTTCATCACCTTCATGTGTCTCTGCCTATGGTCTGAGGGTGATGGGATTTGCTGCCCTTTCCCAAGTGGCTTGTGGCTTTTATTCTATAGTCAAAAGATGAGAGAGGAAGCCTGGTGAGACTTCTGATTTTTCCTATAGCAGCTGCTCTTCCCCCTCCTCCAGAACCATACCATGAGAGAAGCCTTCTCCACCCCTGCCCAGCCTGCCCGGCTCTGCTCATTCTTGTGAGGACCAGGTGACTTCTGCGGAGCCCAGCCTCTCACTGGGTTTCAATTTCCCTGGGGTTTGTGGCTCCCGTGGGTTCTCTACTCTTGTGCCAGTACACACTTGATCTTTAGAAATTCTTTGAAAATACTATCTTAGTTTTGCTTGCCAGGAAGTATGAATCCAGCATTTACCCCTGGCAAGCAAATGCTTGTGTTCTTTCTCCCATTGAAAGAAATTTTCTTTTTGTAACTTTTGGATTAGTTGGTTACCTTATGACCTCAGCTCTCTAATGAGTTTTAAAATGTGTACTTTTACATATTATGTAGATTTCATTTTTATTTAAAGAATGATAACATTATTTCCAATTGTTTTACATCCTAAGTGGAAGCTAGAACACTTAACACCCTACTCTAAAATTAAGCTGGACATTCTCGTTAATTCGGGTAACATGTTTGGGCTGGGAGATACATGTACAAATAAAATATTGGTCTTCCTTTAAGGAGTTTTCAAATGTCTTAAGATATAGTTACATGTAAGAGGTCCCATTTTAAAAAATTGTGGAAAATTAGAACAATTAACAACGTGGTAACTTTTGAGATGGTTTTGCCAGTAGTGATCAGAGGAGGTTCCACAGAGCCGATGATATAGGACTACAAACTCTAGGAATGAGTTATAATTTAACAAGTGAGTGGAGAGAGAAAAGCATTCTATTTGAAGGAATGACATAAACACAGATGCGTGGACAAGCGTGACATTTTCAGGGATGGATCATAAGACTAGAAGCATAGGCTGCAATTGGGAAAACCTTTTTTTGTGTGTGTTAAGGATTTAACTTTTATCTTGTAAGTAGCTGGGACTCTCAAAGAGCTCTTAATTAAGTGTGATAACAACAGAACTCCATTTTAGAAGGATAACTGTGGCATCATTTGCAGACCACGTTGGAGGAAAGGATATATGTTAGAGAGCTATCATGTTGTTGTTCAGTCGTTCAGTCATGTCCAACTCTTTGTGACCCCATGGACTGTAGTATGCCAGGGTTCGCTGCCCTTCACCATCTCCCAGAGCTTGCTCAAACTCATGTCCATTGAGTCAGTGATGCCATTCAACCATCTTGTCCTCTGTTGTCCCCTTAACCTCCTGCCTTCAATCTTTCTCAGCATCAGGGTCTTTTCTAATGAGTCAGCTCTTCACATCAGGTGGCCAAAATATTGAAGTTTCAGCTTCAGCATCAGTCCCTCCAATCAGGACTGATTTCCTTTAGGATGGACTGGTTTGATCTCTTTGCATTCCAAGGGATTCTCAAGAGTCTTCTCCAACACCACAGTTCAAAGCATCAGTTGTTTGGCGATCAGCCTTCTCTATGGTCCAACTCTCACATCCATACATGACTACTGGAAAAACCATAGCTTTGATTAGACAGACTTTTGTTGGCAAAGTAATGTCTCTGCTTTTTAATACGCTGTCTAGGTTTATCATAGCTTTTCTTCCAAGGAGCAAATAATTTTAATTTAATGGCTATAATCACTATCTGCAGTGATTTTGGAGACCAAGAAAAAAAGCCTGTCCTTGTTTCCATTGTTTCCCCATCTATTTGCCATGAAGTGATGGGACCAGATACCATGATCTTAGTTAGTTGAATGTTGAATTTTAAGCCAGCTCTTTCACTCTCCTGTTTCACCTTCATCAAGAGGCTCTTTAGTCCCTCTTAGGTTTCTGCTATAAGGATGGTGTCATCTGCATATCTGCGATTATTGATATTTCTCCTGGAATCTTGATTTCAGCTTGTGCTTCATCCAGCCTGACATTTTGCATGATGTACTCTGCATTTAAGTTAAATAAGCAAAGTGACAATATAGAGTCTTGATGTACTCCTTTTCCACTTTTGAACCAGTCTGTTGTTCCATGTATGGTTCTAACTGTTGCTTCTTGACCTGCATACAGGTTTTGCAGGAGACAGGTAACGTGGTCTGGTATTCCCATCTCTTTAAAAATTTTTACAGTTTGTTGTGATCCACGCAGTCAAAGGCTTTAAGTAGTCAATGAAGCAGAAGTAGATGTTTTTATGGAATTCTTTTGTTTTTCTATGATCCAACAAATGTTGGCAATTTGATCTCTGGTTCCTCTGTCATTTCTAAATCCAGCTTGAACATCTGGAAGTTCTCGGTTCATGTACTATTGAAGTCTCACTTGGAAAATTTTGAGCATTACTTTGCTAGCATGTGAAATGAGTGCAATTGTGCAGTAGTTTGAACATTCTTTGGCATTGCCTTTCTTTGGGATTGAAATGATAACAGACCTTTTTCAGTCCTGTGGCTACTGCTGAGTTTTCCAAATTTGCTGGCATGTTGCATGCAGCACTTCAACAGCACCATCTTTTAGGATTTGAAATAGCTCAACTGGAATTCCATCACCTCTACTAGCTTTGTTCCTAGTGATGTTTCCTAAGGCCCATTTGACTTTGCACTTTAGGATATCTGGCTCTAGGTGAGTGATCACACCATCGTGGTTATTTGGGTCATTAAGATCTTTTTTGTATGGCTCTTCTGTGTATTCTTGCCACCTCTTCTTAATATCTTCTGCTTCTGTTAGGTCCATACTGTTTCCGTCTTTATTGTGTCCATCTTTGCATGAAATGTTCCCTTAGTATCTCTAATTTTCTTGAAGAGATCTCTAGTCTTTTCAGTTCTATTGTTTTCCTCAATTTCTTTGCATTATTCAGTTAGAAAGTCTTTCTTATCTCTCCTTGCTATTCTTTGGAATTCCACTTTCAGATGAGTATATCTTTCCTTTTCTCCTTTGCCTTTTGCTTCTGTTCTTTTCTCAGCTATTTGTAAGGACTCCTCAGACAACCATTTTGCCTTTTTTCATTTCTTTTTATTGTGGGTGGTTTTGATCACCACCTCCTGTACAATATGAGGTGGTGAGAACCACAATATGAGGTTATGAGAAACTCCATCCATAGTTTTTCAGGCACTCTATCAGATCTAATCCCTTGAATCTATTTATCATTTCCACTGTATAATCATAAAAGATTTGATTTAGGTCATATCTGAATGGCCTAGTGGTTTTCTCTACTTTCTTCAATTTAAGTCTGAATTTGGCAATTAAGGAGTTTATGATCTGAGCCACAGTCAGCTCCCAGTATTGTTTTTGCTGACTGTTAGAGTTTCTCCATCTTCAGCTTCAAATAATATAATCAATCTGATTTTGGTATTGACCATCTGGTGATGTCCCTGTGTAGAGTGATCTCTTGTGTTGTTGGAAGAGGGTATTTGCTATGACCAATATGTTCTCTTAGCAAAACTCTGTTAGCCTTTGCCCTGCTTCATTTTGTACTCCAAGGTCAAACTTGCCTGTTACTCCAGGAATCTCATGATTTCCTACTTTTGCATTCCAGCCTGCTATATTGAAAAAGACATCTTTTATGGTGTTATATCTAGAAGGTCTTGAAGGTCTTCATAGTACCGGTCAACTTCAGCTACTTCAGCATTAGTGGTTGGGGTATAGACTTGGATTACTGTGATACTGAATGGTTTGCCTTGGAAACAAACAGAGATCATTCTGTCATTTTTGAGATTGCACCCAAGTACTGCATTTTGGACTCTTTGTTGATTATGAGGTCTAATCCGTTTCTTCTAAGGGATTCTTTCCCACAATAGTAGATATAATGGTCATCTGAATTAAATCCAGTTTTAATAGTAGCTGGTAAGAAGAAACAATGTGTAAGCCAATGTGAATGCATAAAAAGAAATGATTGTCCTTATTTTGACATTACTCCCTCTGAAAGGCCTCTCAACTAAAGAGAGTCATTGCCAAGCTTGTAGCAGGGTATTGGGGTACCACCTTGTTACTTCTAGGCAGAGGCAGATGTCCAGTTTTCCCTCTTGGCCTTCTTAACCCTTGAAGGGGTGCTCCACACTAATGCTGGGTTAGATGAGAGATTCATCTCTCCATGTGGTCTCTGCTGACATGGAGTTGAAGGTAGCCTTGATGGTGAGAATCCTGTCTCCACTAGACTTCCTCTGACACCACCCAAACCACCCAAATGGAGAGGTGCAGGGGTGCCTCATTACTCCAGGTAGGGTACAGACTCCCCATGAGCCCCCCACTGATACTGCGGGGGCACCAGATGCTTACTACTGGCCATCAAGGATGAAAGTTCCGGATTCCTCCTCAGCCTTCTCTGGCACCCCCTAGTGGGGATATTGGTGTGTGTGCGTGCTTAGTCGCTTCAGTCATGTTGGACTCTCTGAGACCCCATGGACCATGGCCTGCCAGGCTCCCCTGTCCATGGGATTCTCCAGGCAAGAACACAGGAGCAGGTTGCCATTTCCTTCTCCAAATATGACCTGAGACAAACCAAAACGACCCTCATTAAAGCTTAGGGAGGATGGAAGTCTAGACTGCCTACTTGGCCTTTGCTGGCATGATTGAGCGTGGGGGACACAGTTTTCCTGTGCTATTTGACTTGAGTATAATATTTAATGTCTGAAACTTTTCTGTTTTGGTATTCTGTCCCTTTCCTGGCCCTTTGCACAGAGACAGTAGGCGTCTCTTGAGTTTTGTGTCTTTGCTTATTGGTGTTTCTGGGTTGCCAGTGTCTTCAGCTTCAAGTCTGCGACACGTGAGGCAGAAGAACCCAGGAAACTCACCACCGTGTTGTTCCTTGAGTCTCATGGTCCCTATCTGGTTTGTCTTCTTCTTGGGACCTTTCAATCTTCTCATCTTTGTTTTATATACAATGCCCAGAGTTTTGAGTTGTACTTGGAGGGAAGAATAGGGAAAAGTATATCTATTCTATCTTCTTGGAAGTGAAAATCTTCAAATTAGCCCTTTATAACATTGTGACTTTAATTTCCACCCAAGTCTCTCCATTTCACAGTGAAAATAAGAGGAATAGAAAAAATGATAAAGGGGAAAATGTTTGTGTAGATAGTATAGGGAGAAATATCCCTCTATAGACATCTTATATGATGGCCTTCCTCAGTAAACCACATATTTATTGAATGCCTACCATGTACAAAGCACTGGGGGAATGGACCCACCTACACAAGCATAAGCTGTGGACCTCTCCTTCAGGTTATTGAAATGTTTATACCATTTGTTTAATATGTTACAGAAGATTCAAAAATGTTTTCAATGCCCTGACTCTTTGGTGGCAGTGGGAGTTGAGAATGCAGCAGAAAACTAGAGTGAGATAGTTCTGTTATCCCAAATCACTCATTACTTTATAGATGGAGGAGCATTACTGAGTTATCTCTAGAGAACTTCCATCTTTCTCCCTTTCTCTGAGATGGAGTCCACTAATTTACTTCAGATGCCTTATAGCCAATGAACAAAAGCTCTTATTCCTGTCTTTCATCAAATTATTTAAATGCCCTCAGGACTGTCTTAAACTGGGATAAGGGTCTGGACTCTCAGCTTCATGAATGTTAAAAGCCTATTTTGGGGAGGGATTTTACCTGCCAGTTAATAGCCTTAAATTATTGTCATGTGCTCAATTTTTCCTTTATACCAGAGAATCACATCAGCTTCAGCATATGGGCTTCTTTGCAGTCTACTAGAGAGATGTATTTGGAGATACTGTAGGAGAAGGCAGCATTTTAATCAGTGATTTTTATGCACTTTTAAAAAAGCCTTGTCAAGCCTGCTTTTCCCATTTAACCTTGAATTCTTTTCATAACGTTGTATCTTGATTTCATGCTTTTTAATGTGCCATATTTTTCTCCACAATAGATTTTAAGCTAAATTGGCCCAAAACAAGAGGGATGCTGAATGCTTTTTGTAACCATGGAAACATTTCTGGGCACTTACTGAGGACCTGGTTGCCAATAGTAATGCAACAGAGAAAATAGATACACTTCATTTAGCAGTTGCCTATGATTAAGAGACAGATAGAGTCCTTATAGTGCCATCTCAAGATAGGCTTTTTGGTTAAAAGACCCAAATCCCAAACAGCAACTTCTCAGTCTAGAAGCAGTTATGACACCTTTGATATGTGATGGGAAGGAGTTTTAATTGCATTTAAAAATCATCTTTGTTTACAGTTTTTCACCTCGTACTTTTTTTTGAGACTGTTTTTTAACCACATGTATTTGTTTCCAAGAAATATGCTCACTGTTTCCTGAAATAGCTCGCTAATGGAATTAATGTGTTCCAAGTACATTGGCATATAGAACTTTAGAAATACTCTTTGGCTAGATGGAATGTATTTAAAAAATAGAACAGCAGGCTTTGAAATCATGGTGATATAATTTGACTTTTCAATCAGATTATTCTACAAGGCTAATGTAACATGGAAGGGAAAACCCTACTGTGTTCTTAGTTATTCGTTGATCTCAAGTTTTTATGGATTGAAGGTATTTTGTTCTGTTGATGTTCTGAGGATTACTTGTGGCAATTGAGACTAAATGGTTTCAGGCAGGAGAATGCAGTTGATTTGTAAATTATACAGCCTTCATTTCTTTCCTAGAGGATGCCTTTCTGAACACAGAATGCTACTTCCTGCTTTCCTTTAATTGCAGTATTGGAACTTTGCTTTTTTATTGCCCAAGTGATTTCTTGAAAGCAAACCCATCCCTAGTTAAATTTATCTTCATTTGTTAGTACAACATTATACTTCGTTTGATTGCATTTGCCACCATGTCACTGGTTATCCAGAACTGTCCATGAAAAAATTTGAGTATTCTGCAAAAGCTTCAGAATTTGTTTTCTAAAAGCTTTATGAAGTTAATTTTCGTGCTGTGTTGACTCCATGTTTTAGAAAAGCCGGGTATTAATGAACATGCCAGTACCTGACCTCTAGAACTTTGACATTTCAGAACCTCTAGTTTTCAGAACCTTGACAAAACCTCTAGTTTTCAGAGGTTGTTATTGTCAATATTACTTGTTTTTCAACTTTGTGTCATTTTAAAAGGAAATTTCAGATGTATAACATAATTTTATATGGACAGAAGTTAGAACATATGAATGGTCAAATAGAGATTCAATTTTTGCCTTAATTTCTGAATATTATAATAGGCAGTAGGACACTTTTAAGGACAAGTTTAAAGTAAGAGAGCCCATTTTCTATTTTCCTCTTCTTACTACCATTAGGAACGGATTAGAGGAATTAAAGGTAAATTATGCTACAAATAAGCTTTAATTCCATTTTCACAATTCCCGGGGAACCAGAAAATTTTCCTTAATAATGAAATTACCTGATAATTAAAAGCTCAGGAGGCTTCCTTGCCCTGAGACACACACTATAATTGATGCAGGTGTATCTTTTTTGCAATTATCTAGCCCAACAGGGAAGAAGCTGGAGTCAAATTGTAACCACAGTTTAATAAGAACGTTTTTCATTTATGTACCTTGATTCTTCTTGCTGAGGAAGATTCTTACCTGTGTTGTTCTCTGTGTTGTGTATCTATCTTTTAAAATACCATGGAGAGTTTATCCTCTTCTCTTCTTCCCCTCTTATCTTTTCCTTTGTTTGGTAAGTCCTCTTTCTCCCTCCCTGGTACTCTTTTCCAGCATCCACTTTTGTGGAGAGTTTCTGAAAAGGAACCTTGCAATGGAGTTGCTGAAATGTGGTTATAAGTTCCTCTTTTCTTCGAGCTCTTGTTAATTATGCTAAGGGGTGGTCTAGGCCATTGTTAATGGAGCTTTTAGTGCCCTTCACATTTCCTAGTTTTTAAATTTATGAAACACTTCAAAAACATAGAAAAATATAGCATCATACAGCAAACACCCACCATGTAACTTTGCCAAGTCTTAACATTTTGCTATATTTAATTCAGATTTACTTTAAAGAAGTCATCCAGGTTGGAGATCATTGGAGTCCTCTGAGGATGACTCTATGTTTCTCTTCTCTCCCTAGTAGGAGTAAGACAAATCTAAATTTGGGCATTATGATTCCCTTTGTGACTTTATTCTTTTGCTGCAAGTATCTGTAAATTACACACAACATAATTTGGCATATTTTAAAGTTTTATACAAATGATATAATATTGAACATATTTTATTCTGCAACTTGTCTTTGCTTCCACTCAATGTTACACTTCTAAATTGAATTGTTCAGATACATGTTTATATGGTTTATATTAACAGCTATATAGGAATCTACTGTATTAATTAACATTCCATTGATCTGTTCTTCTATTGATCTAATTTATCCATTCATGTGAATATCTAACTTATTTCCAAATTTTCACTACCATAACAGATAATTCTGCAATGTAAGTATATCTCTGAGCACATATACTAAAGCTTATTTATATGGAATATATGAAAGAGACAGTCCTATTTTGAGCCCCCTTTTTAAACATGGTAATTTCTTCTTTGATTGAGGTCCCTTGAATAGACCCCCTTATTCTAGCCCCACTATTGATGGGGTCCTGAATAGGAACACAATTCATGTGTTTCTGCACCACCCGGAGTTCATCTCTGGTACTCTGGATAGCATCACTGACTCAATGGACATGAATTTGAGCAAACTCCAGGGGATAGTGGAGGACAGGGGAGCAAATTCCAGCAGAAGTGGTGTGCTGTAGTTCATGGGGTTCCAAAGAGTTGGACATGACTTATGAATTGAACAACAACAACTCTAGATTAAAATCAGCACAGTTGATAAGAAAGAACTAGTGACAATACAGTCAGGAAAAAACCACTGTACCATTTCATTTGAAGTTTGGCTTTTCTTTTATGAAAAGTAAATTGGAGATATGCATTAGGATCTATGCTGGTTTTTAAACTATTTTCTCTCAGTTCAAATCCATTCTTTCATATCCTGCTTTGAATGTTAAGGCTGGAATTCTGCAAACTACAGTTTGCCTTTGCTTGGGGGTCTTCTCTGATCTTGTGACAAAAGGACTATTGGGAGATGGGAGTAGGGAGAAAGGGCTTACTTTTTCCAGTTTCTGGCTCACTGTTTCTGTTGGCATCTTAGCACTGCCCTTTATAGTGCTGTCAGCAGCATGGGTTCTGGTCTCCAGCTTGCACTTACCAGGTCATTTTCCCTCCACAGATGTCTTAGCCACATATCCATGGGGCCTCACCTCTGAGCTTCTAGTTTATAATAACCTTGACCTCTTCCCTTTGCTTCCCCAGCCAGAGGGTGGTAGCTGCCTCCTGCAGTTCCAGTCTCTGGCTATTTCTCTGTTCCTCCTTCTATTCATCCAATACCACTACCCGTGGAACCAATTCTCTAAACTAAATTCCCTCTGTTGAAATACCTATTGTGGGTTTTGTTTCCTGGCTGGACCTTGATCAGTGTAGTAATTAAAGTCTTGTCCAAGCAGCTGTGTAGGTTTTGAAGTAGTCTATGTGCAAGAGCTACAATCTGCAGGTGAACTAGGACTTTCTAGAGATGATAGGTAACTGACATAATGGACATCTAAGTCTTACCCATTCTGATATTCACCAGGTGAACAAATAAATGTAATATGTCAGGTGAGAGATGCCATGTAGAAAAATAAAACAAGATAAGGGGTTAAAAATTAATTGAGTGAGTGCTATTTTATATAGGGTGGTCTTTTCTGAATTTTATGCACAATGAACTGTCTGGGAAGACAGTGGTTACACTGAGGTCTGAAGGAAAGAGTGATCCTCCTAGAGGGAACAGTGAAAGGACAAGCCATGGGGTAGGATGAGAATTGTGTTTGGTGGATTGATTATAAAATGTGGCTTTGCCAGAGCTTTTCAGGAGCTGGTCATCAGTAATATTGTCTAGTTATTACTCCAGAGTTTTTGTTGTTCTTGAGATTTCCTGATGTTTCATGAATCTTTTTCTAAAGGATGTCTGGTACAGGATTATCACAGGAGACATTCTTGTTCATGACATGGAAAGACTTTCATATTATTTCAAAAATCAGCTCCTTTGGGGAAAAAGAAACCATTATGAAGTTGAAACTTAAAGCATTACCTTCTTAAGCTATGATATCAAAGTTTATTTCAAAATAAAAATAAGAACTTCAAGTTTTTCTGAGACTGTCTAGATTTTATTCTGTTTTGATCCTGCAAAAAGCAGCCATTGCTTATGTGGAACGTTTGAAAATTGCTCTCCTGCATTTAGACCCATAATGACAAGCAGTTACCTTCATTTGAGTCTGTGATAGATGAGCTTTACTGTTGCTACTTTGCTTTGCAAGGTTGGACTTCTTAGCCATAAAGATGGCATTGAGCAAATAGTTTATGTACTGGAAGAGATGCTATTTACAAAACTGAACTAAACTCAAACTATATGGAGGATTTCTCAATTTCTTATAAGCAAAGAAGAGTGGTTGAGCTCAAGTGACTGATAAGTGTGGGGATATATCTGGTTGCATGAAAAGCTATATCCAGGAGTTCAGATGTTGTCTTTGGAACTTGGTCTCTCTCCCTCCCTATGTCTCTTCTTTCTGCATCCATCTGGGCTGGTTCCCTTCTGTGGCTCCATGTGTAGTGAGATGGTTGCCAAAGCTCCAGATTTATATCTTCTTAGGTTATAATCCAGTGCAGAAAGAAATGCCACTTTCTGGCAACGGAAAAAAATCCTGAGGTTAGCACTCATTGGCTTGATTCTCCCCACTCGGCTTGAATTATGTGGCAAACCTTAGTAATCTTTGAAATCAGGGAAATATGGAACTCTGATTGGCCAGGCCTAAGTCATTTGTCATTTCTATAGCTGGTGTAGAGAGAGCTTTATCAGAAGCAAGGTCTAAGCATAGAGAAAAGGTGGTCTACCTAGAAGAAAATCAGGGTTCCAAAAGTTGAAAGAGTAGATATCGAGTGGCGAAGAAAACAAAGCTCTATTGGAGGAGTCAGTGCCTCTCATGGGTGTCTCCATTACCCGTACACTGTACACTGTACACTGATCAGAAGCCTGTTTCAGGGTTGAATCTGGACTCCTTGTATCATTGCATATGACTTATTGTCATCAGAGGTGCCATGAACACCTGTTTCTCAGTGTTTAGGAATGCACATCTCTTATGAGTTGGGAAAAGCAATTTTTTATTTGATAATTTGGATTTTGATCATGGCTTAGTTAGTGTTAGTCACTCAGTCGTGTCTGACTCTGTGGTGGACTATAGCCTACCAGGCTCCTCTGTCCATGGAATTCTCTAGGCAACAATACTAGAGTGGGTTATCATTCTCTTCTCCAGGGGATCTTCCTGACCTAGGGATCAAACCTGGGCTGTAGGCAGATTCTTTACCATATGAGTCATCAGGGAAGCCCTCCCTTGAATATTAGAAAATCTCGCTAACTCCTCTTTTTAGATTGGTTTAACTGCACACTTAACTTCATGTTAAATCACCACAAACTTAGTAGCTTACATGATATGTATTTATTTCAGTGTCTGTGGGTTAGAAATCCAGAAATGAGTTAGCTGGGTCCTCTGAGCAGGGTCTCACAAAGGATCAACTGGGTTGTGTTCTCATCTGGACACTGGACTGGGAAAAATTCCATTTCCAAACTCTCTCAGGTCATGGGCACAATTGATTTCCTTGTAGAAGTAGGATTAAGGGTGCCAGCTTCATGCTGGCTGTTGATTGCAGGCTGTCCTTCACTCCTGGAGGCTACCTGTAGTTCTTAGAGGATGCCCACAGTCTTGCCACATGGGCAACATGGTTGCTTACTACATGAAGCGAGCAAGGAGGGGCCGCTGGCAAAAGGCATCTTATATTATGTAATGAAATCATGGCTGTGACATTCTGTTGGTTACAAGCACATCACAAGTCCTGCCCACACTGAAGGGGAGGAGATCATACAAAGTTTTGGATCCTAGGAGGCAGGGGTGGGGGGTAAGAATCCTAGATTTGCTATATAAGCAGAGAAACTGCATGATAGAAGCTACTTAAATGACTTCATGTGAGTTGTTTACTTTTACAAATTTTTTTTTTTTTTAGTGAGAAAATTGTATTTCTGTTCTGAAAATAAACTGTTTCTTTCTCTTGGCTGCTCTACAAATGATTCATCCAGGAATTGTTTGTAAAATGATTTTGGTTAGAACCTAGATCTATGGACCTGAATCGATTTTCAGATGGTAGAGTGTAAAGGAAACGCAGACTTCACAGGAAAACTCACTACTGGCATGTGCTGTCTCATTGCAAACGCCCAGGAGACCTTGCCAAGAGTCCTTATTGATTTTGTAGATCATTCCAAGTGAAGAACTTCTTGATTGTTAATATTAGAAATAATAAATATAACAGCAATAGGTATTCAACAAAGGGAGACCTTGCCTTTGTGCTAAATATCCTAATTGTATTATTTTATTTAATCATCATAATTTTGTGAGGTGTGTCCACGAGTAAGTGGGTGGATTATTATTTTTGTTTTTAAAGAAAAGACAAGAGTTCCAGGGAGGTTCGGTAACTCTTTGCATGCCTCTAGCTGGTTAAGTAGCTGAGATTCTAAACCACATGTGCCTGACTCAAAAACTCAAGGTGGCTTCCCCATGTAGCCAGCATCCCAAAGCAGATTGAAGCGCTCCCATGTCGTCCTGCACCTCTGTCCTCTGTTACAAGAAGTCTGGCTCAACAGCAGTTACTAGCAACGAATTACTGGGCATTACAGCTTCTGACAGTGGACTTAAACCCTCCTAAGTCTGGTTTAAGGGATTAATGGAGAAATAGGCTGCATTTGCTGTCTCCATTTCCCTGGTCCCTGCTTGCTTCTTTCTTCACTACTGTTTGGCCTCTAGTCTTCAACTCTAATGACCATGCACTGAATTATTTGATTATTTCCCCACCTTCATTTTACTTGACTTATTTGGGAATGACAGTGTTGAATATTCCTCCTTTGAAACTCATTCCTCACCTGGGTTCTGGATACCACTTATTCCTGGATTTCCCCTTGTCACGTCTTTTTCGTTCACCTTTCTCTGCCCATCCCTTAAACACTGGTTTCCTTCTTACACACTCAGTTTCTTATCCCTTGTGGCTCTCCTAACCTTCCCCTACATTTAGTATGTACCAAATTTTGTTGATTCTGTCTCTACAATTTCTCTTGGATCAGTCCAGCTTCTCTTTGTCCCCTCTGCCTTAACTTATCTATATCTATATCTGTATCTATCTACTTAATTTATCTATCTATATCCTCTTCTGCCAGTCTATCTACTTCAGTAATGTCCTAACTGGTTTCTCTATGTTCTTTCACCTCTTATTCATTTTCTAAGTTCTCCTCAGAATGTTCATTCCAAACTCTGCACCAGATTTCATACTTTCTCATCCAAAAAGCTTTCCAGGATGACTTCTTTCCTTTGAAAGATGCATAGCCTTCAAGGATTTGGGCCATTGTCTTCCAGCTTCCAGAAATACCAAGATAATTCACATCTAAATATTCAGTTTCCTTTCCCAGCTCCTGCCTAGTGAAAACTGCTCATTTTTCAAGAGTCCTCTCAAGTACCATTGTCTCTAGCAAACTTTCTTGGTTCATTCAGGTGGCTATACAAAAATAGTGTAGACTGAGTGACTTAACACTTCTCACAGCTCTAGATACTCAAGTTTTCCTGCACCAGCAGATTCTCCGTCTCTGTGAGCTCACTTTATGGTTCATAGACAGTGGTCTTCTGGCTCTGTCCTCACATAGTGGAAAAGGGTAAGAGAGCTCTCCGGGGTCTTTTTCATAAGGGCAAGAATCCCATTCTGACTACTCTACCCCCATGAGCCAATCACCTCCCCCAAACCCTGCCTCCTAATACCATCACATTGAAGAAGTAGGATTTCACCATAGGGATTCTGGGAGGATACAAGGATTCAGTTCATAACAGTTCTTAATATTTTGGCATATTCCCCACACTGCCCCTCCCCGCCCCCACCCCCATGCCCCTGGTCTTTTTCTGGCAGTTAGCTGCTTCCTTATCTGTTCCAATAGCATGTTACATTTCTCATTTCTCAGTAATATAGGTTTCGTGTTGTATATAACTTAAAAAAAATAATTGCACCCACTCAAGTCTGTAGGTTTCTTGATGGCAGGGGTTTGTGCTTTCATTACCTTTAGAGTATGAGAATTTAGCACAGCATCAGTTTCATGAATGGGAAAAAAAAAAGACTTAATGAATGAACATACACCTTATCTTAGTTGGCCCCATCATATCTCATTACCTTCAAGAAAATGAGTAGCCTATAAATATGCTACAAGTAACTGTAAATTTCAGACTGTTGGAAGAATCTAGTCAATGCCACTCTCCAGGTTTCCTAAGACATTTTACACTGTGTTGGAAGACACAGGCAAAAGTACCTTAAGGCTTGCTTTGACCTTCTCCATCCGGCATTACTGAGGACTTAAAAGACAAGTGAAAATGAGCTGTGAATGTTAGTGTGTCGGCCTTTACTTGTAGTTGTTCATTCTTTCTCTGAGATATACAGCAAGACACAGGGGTTCTGCTTCTGTGATTGAAGTGGGAGGCTCCAGTGCACAGGAGAAGTGGCTGTGACATTACCACGTGGAGCCCCTGTGAATGGGACAATCCCAGACAACTTGGCAGGGGTAAAACCATTAAAGCGTAGATCCAACTGATATGTTCTGGCAACAGCTCCTGAGCATGCACCAGAGACAAAAGATCAAGGGAGCAATAACTCTTCTTTGGCACTCCAGCTATAGCAGTGAAGTCATGATATCTCAGTTCCCAGCAGCACAGCCCCAAGTCATTTTCCTAAGAGGTGTCTCCTTATCAGAATATGTTTAGCTAAGATGGGAAAGATGTTCTATGTACCAGAGTGGTACTAACATTCAGTGTTACTGCAGAAGAATATTTATTTTGCTGATGATCAGTGGAGTCTTTGAAATATTTCGATTGCATTTTTCGTTTGGAGATATGGCCTTGATTATAATGGCACGTCTTCATGCTCTGTTGTGTCTGACTCTTTGCAACTCCATGGAATGTAGCCTGCCAAGCTCCTCTGTCCTTGGAATTCTTCAGGCAAGAATACTGGAGTGGGTTGTCATTTCCTCCTCCAGGGGATCTTCCTGACCTCAGGATCAGACCCACATCTCCTGTGTCTCCTGCACTGACAAGTGGATTCTTTACCACTGAGCCACCTGGGAAGCCCTGATTATAATGGAATCCTTGTTAAACTCTAAGAATTTGGCCCCCAAATATGTTTCTGAAACCATTATAATTTTATCTATGTTAACTTTGTATCATTACTTCTGATGTACGTGTTTTATCTTTCCTGCTAGACAGTCAACTCTTTAGAACAAGGATCACATATTAATCACCCCTGTCTCCTGTCACCATTATCTATAGCACTGTGACTTGCATATGCTAGATTCATAATAAATATTTTGTCAATTAAATTAGTGGGAATGTTAAACTTTGCTCAGGTTCTGGCATAGTTCAGGTTTAGGCAAAATCAGAGACCCTGGGGGACAAGTCAAAAAATTCATGGTGGCTTACTCTTTCAGTCTGCCTTGTTATTCAGGAATTTTTGAAACATGGGGAATTTAAGAAGAAAATTTGTGGAAAACTGATATTCATCAAATGCCTGTTTTATCAATAATTTTTAAAATATCCAACTATTGGCGTGGGAATATAAATGCTTCTTTCTACTTGATTGATGATTGACCAGTTCCTCTAGATTTCCTTTGTTGATCTTCACATCTCCTTAACCTCCAAATGTCAGGATGCAGGGTTTAGCTTTTGGACTTGCCTCTCTTTCTAATCTCATCACAGCTCAAGGTTTTAGATAATATTCATATGTTAATGGGGGCTTCCCTGGGGGCTCAGATGGTAAAGAATCTGCCTGCAATGCAGGAGACCTGGGTTCAATCCCTGGGTTGGGAAGGTCCCTTGGAGAAGGCAGTGGCAATCCACTCCAGTAGTCTTGCTTGGAGAATTCCATGGACAGAGGAATAGGCAAACCAACAGGGTGACAGCAGACAGCCCTGTCATACTCCTTTCTCAATCTTGAACCAATCAGTTTTTCCATATTAACTGTTGCTTCTTGACCTGCATACAGGTTTCTCAGGAGACAGGTAAGATGGTCTGGTATTCCCAAATCTCTAAAAGCTTCCACAGCTTGTTATGATCCATATATTTAAAGGCTTTGGTGTAGTCAATGAAACAGAGGTAGATGTTTTTCTGGAATTTCCTAGCTTTCTCTATGATCCAGTGAATGCTGGCAATTGGATTCATTAACGTGTGAGTAAGGGAATGGAAGTCGCTCAGTCATGTCCAACTCTTTGTGACCCCATGGTCTGTCCATAATGCACATTATGAGAAATGACGGGCTGGATGAGTTACAAGCTGGAATCAAGATAGGTGGGAGAAACATCAACAACCTCAGATATGTGGATGATGCCACTCTAATGACAGAAAGTGAAGAGGAACTAAAAAGCCTCTTGATGAGGGCAAAGGAGGAGAGTGAAAGAGCCAGCCTAAACTAAATATTAAAAAACTAAGGTCATGGCATCTGACCCCATTACTTCATGACAAATAGAGGGGGAAAAGGTGGAAGTGGTGACAGATTTCCTCTTCTAGGGCTCTAAAAATCACTGTGGATGGTGACTGCAGCCATGAAATCAGAAGATGTATGCTTCTTGGCAGAAAAGCTATGACAAACCTAGACTGTGTGTTGAAAGGCAGAGACATCACTCTGCTGACAAAGGTCCATATAGTCAAGGCTATGGTCTTCCCAGTGGTCATGCATGGTTTTGAGAGCTGGACTGTAAAGAAGGCAGAGCACCGAAGAATTGATGCTCTCAAAGTGTGGAGCTGGAGAAGACTCTTGAGAGTCCCTTTGACAGCAAGGAGATCAAACCAATCAATCTTAAGGGAAATCAACCCTGAATACTGGTTGGAAATGCTGATGTTGAAGCTGAAACTCCAGTCCTTTGGTCATCTGATGTGAACAGCTGACTCACTGGAAAAGTCCCTGATCTGGAAAAGATTGAGGGCAGAAGAAGAGAGTGTCAGAGGATGAGATGGCTGGATGGCATCACTGATAAAATGGATATGAATTTGGGAAAACTTCGGGAGATGGTGAGGAACAGGGAGGCCTGGCATGCTGCAGTCCATGACACGATTGAGCAACTGAACAACAACATGTGTTAATGAGTCTACGGTCTACTCTGGTGTCTAAGTGCTTGCTTGCTACTCTACTTGGATGTCTACTGGGTAGTGGTGGCTTATTCGCTAAAGTCAGGTCTGACTCTTAAGACCCAATGGGCTGTAGCCCACCAGGATCCTCTGTCCACGGGATTTCCCAGGCAAGAATACTGGAGTGGGTTGCCATTTCCTTCTCCAAGGGATCTTGCCCATCCAAGGATTGAACTCGCATCACTTGCGTCTCTTGCCTTGCAGGTGGATTCTTTACTGCTGAGCCACTAGAGAAGCCCAGTCTACTGGGTACCTCACATCCAATCTGCCCAAATCTGAATTTCTGATCTCCACTCAAAATCTTACACTTCCCACAGTCTTGCCTATCTCTAAATAGCAGCTTCATCTTTCCAGTTTCTCAGCCAAAATTCTTGGAGTCATCATTCACACCTCTCCCCTTTTTTCTCTGCATATAACCCATCAGCAAACCCTGCTGGCTCTGCCATAAAAATGTATCTAGAATCAGGCTCTTTCTTCCTACCATCACTGCTACCATGGTGTGTTAAACACCCATCATCTTGCCCCTGTGTAGTTGAAATTACTTCCTGATTTCTATGAATCCACCTTTCCTCTCATGTAATCTGTTTTCAGCGCAGTACTCAGTGTTCCTTTAAAACTCAAGGTAGTGTGCTATCATTTCTTTGCAGTCAGTAACTTCCATCACATTTAGAGTAAAAGCCACAGTCCTTTCAGTGGCTATAAGGTCTTTAATAATCTAGCTCCATACGGTTGCTCTGACCTCATTACACTTTTTTCCCTCTGTTTGCTCTGCTTCAGCAACTCTGGCCCCCTTACCTCTTCTCCTAAAACACCAGCGGTATTACTGCCTCAGGGATTTTTTTTTAAATTTATTTGATTGCATCGGGTCTTTGTTGTAGGCATGTGAGCTTCTCTCTAGTTGTGTCATGCAAGCTCTAGAGCACAAGGGCCCCGCACTTGCAGTGTGTGGCTCTCCAGTTCTGCCATCATCTGTTTCCTCTGCCTGGAATGCCCAATCTCCAGATAGCTGCAGGGTTGCACCCTCACATCTTTAAGGTTGTTCTCTGTACTCAAATGGCCCTTATCAGAGTCCTCCCTGATCACACAAGTTTAAACTGTATCCATCCACTTCTATATAATTTTTTTCCTCTATGGAACTTTTCACTGTTTGACCTGTTTTACTTATTTGTCTGTCTCTGTGAAGGCAGGAGGCATTTCCAACCATTTCTTTCATTTCACCATTTCTTTTCATTTCTTCCAGCCATTTCATACCCCTGCATCTAGAAGTGCTTACCTGATGGTGATAAGAAAGAAATCTTTGTTGAATAAATTAGTGAATACTTTTCTGGTAATTGGTATATGCTATTTTCAAATAGTTTATTCCAATGGCATTAACAAATTAAGTGGTTGAATTTGCCATGAGGTGCTTTTAGATTTGTAATAAGAGGAATGATAAGCTATTGAAATGTATGAACTATAGCTTTTGTCACTTTTCACAGTCTATTATAAACAATGAAGCTAAAACTTTAATGGAAGAAGTAACACAAAACTTGTGCTGTGCTTAGCTGTGTCCATCTCTTTGCTACCCCATGGACTGTAGCCCATCAGGCTCCTCTGTCCATGGGATTCTTCAGGCAAGAATACTGGAGTGGATTGCCATACCCTCTTCCAGGGGATCTTCCCAACTCATGGACTGTGCATTGCAGGTGGATTCTTTACCGTCTGAGCCAACAAGGAAGCCCAAGAATACTGGAGTGGGTAGCCTATCCCTTCTGCAGGAGAACTTCCTGACCGAGGAATCAAACTGGGGTCTCCTGCATTGCAGGTAAATTCTTTACCAGCTGAGCTACCAGGGAAGCCCAGAAGACTTTCTTTTAAGGCTTGGATTTCAACAGATGATCAAACAGAATTAGAATGTGTTTATTTCTTAAGTCAACCTGGAGAAAACCTACAAATGAAGAAGAAAGCATACAAATGAAGATGTTATATTTTATGCCTTTTTCTCTTGTGGAACAAATTAGTGCTATTTTCTGAATTATTATCGTGAACCACTGGTGTGAAGACTCTGGTCTTTAGAGCCACTTGGATTCATATGTCAGCACTGCTATTTTCTTGTGTGCTTGCGTGCTACATACGAAGTGCTTCAGTCATGTCTGACTCTTTGTGACTCTACGGACTGTAGCTTACCAGTCTCCTCTGTCCACGGGATTCTCCAGGCAAGAATACTGGAGTGGGTTGCCATGCCCTCTTCCAAGGCATCTTTCTGACCCAGGGATCGAACGCAGCTCTCCTGCTTCTCCTGTACAGACAAGCTGATTCTTTACCACTAGCGCCACCTGGGAAGTCCCTATTTTCTTGTGTGCTGTGCATGGGCATCACTTAAAGAGGCTTCTCATTCCTCATTTATAACACGTAGATAGCAATATCTAGTTAAATGTGAAAACCCACACAAGACATGTTAGGCATGTAACAAGTGTATTGTTTTTTCTCAAATATTCCTACTCTTTATTTTTTGTCTTTTGCAAATTGTGGGTTGGCCTAGATACAGAGGAGACGCTCCAGGCTTTCAGGTATTTCTTCATGTGACACATTTGCCAACACAGGGAACTGTCTTTTGCTATGTGATCAGGCAGTAGCTGGAGTAGAGCTGAAGTTGTGGGAAGAGACTCCAGTTCCCCTCTGGGAGGAGAGTGCCCAGCAGACAGGATACCCTCCTTCTTTCCTAGGACCCCTGAGAAAGATGAGCTACCCTCTGCATCCTTTAATACTGCTGATCCAACATCCTATTCTAAATGGTAACATATCATAATCCCATCACACAGTATTACTGCAGTGTTTGAAACTTTGGAGATGGGCAGCAGTGGGAATTAGTGAAGGGAATTCTTTTTTCTATAAACAAATCCTTTCACTTTCTCCTCCTAGCTTATTAGAGATACACTTAGATTAGCAAAGGCATTTGATTTTATCTGGGTTATTCCATAAATCATATTTAATGGTTTATAAAGAAATTGACCTGATAATCTCGGAATTATGTTGAATTTCGAAAAGTTCTTTGTTATTCCTTATTTTAGTGAGTTGTAAAGAACTTTAGAGATTTTAAGACCTTTGAGACTCTCACTAATTTCATTTTATTAAAGAAGTTTTTTTCCTCCCTCTATAGTAAATAGGTAAAAGTAAATTAACACATGTTCAAACTCAAGTTTGTCAAAGCTTATATAATTTTTTTTCTTTATCGCCCTATTACCTTATTTCTCTTTGGGAAGAGTAGCTTACAAACCTAGCACCTGTCTCTTAAACAAACAAAAGAAAATTTTATTTTTTTTTACAGAGCTTTGAAGAGCTCCTAAATTTATCTATAAATTTGCCCGTGTTGAATTCAAGTGTGGAACTGAATTTGAAGAGTTCAGTTCTACATTTTCCGTATTTTCCTAGGGAAGGGGCAGGCAATAGCTAATGAAGATTTCCCTTCATCTCCCGAAAAGCCTCCTTCTCCACAACTGTTTTCACCAACCAGCATTCCTGATTCTCAGCAGAAATGCGGACCCGGCGCTCACCTTCCGTGGGCTCTGCCCACCTCCGACATGGCTTTGTTCGAGCATGCGAAGTCTCTGTGAGATGCAGTTAAAATTCCCAGTGGGCACAAACTGGACATCATTGAATGAGCTGGCAATCTGATCCTGGCAGGCTCAGCGGTGCGCATGGCCGGCGCGCTCCTCTGGGAACGCGGGGTCCCCAGCGCTAGTGCGCGCCGCTTGCGCCCCTTGGCGGTAACCGCCAGCACCGACATTCAGACACACGCGATCTACATGGGTCTTCGCTGGAAACTTGAGTCCTTGAGTTCTCAGGGTGCAGGTGGTTTGAGAAAAAGAAAAGTCGTGAAGGTTCACACTCATGAGAGGCGACATTTTATTCTTTGCTGGAGTGTGAACTGTTTGTGATTTATAAAAATGTGTCTGCTGACAGTATAGGTGACCTCATGGGTTTATTCATTGCCGGTTATTCTCTTCCTACTCCATCTCTACCTAAGAACGCTTCTTGTGTAACTAGTAAACTTTTGTCATTTTTCCAAATAGGCTTTGATCTAGTGTCAGTTGGGTCATTTGCGGGGAGGTGATTGTTTCGTTGTTGTTGTTGTTTGGTTCCTAATCACTCCAGGAGACAAGAATAAAATCCCAAATAAATTTTATAGAATGTCTCATTTTCTAAGGTACCACTCTGAAGTGGCAAGATGCCATGCAATAAGTAAGAGAAATCTGACTTTGAGTTCTGACCTAAGAGTTTATCTCCTGGGCAAGTTACTTGGGGTCCCAGGGCTTCCGTTTTCCTATCTATGGAATCTAATTGCAAATGTTCTGTGTGCTGTATGCAGTGTTTATAGTAGTGCCTGGCCTGTAGGAAATTCCTCATGAATATTAACCATATGAAGTTTCATCAATTGAACGTTCACCTACATTGTCGTGTAGTTTTTTTGCCCATGAAGTTTGTAAGGGTGAGATGGGGGTGGTTTTATAATGAGCTTTTTAATCCCTTAGGAGTTCGTTTTGGATATGGTATAAGTGAAACTCCAAATTGGAGGCTCTCTGATGGGCCATATTTTCCAAAGTACCATCTGTTGAGCGATTTCTTCCTTCCCCATTGATTTTTTGGGAAGCCATGGAGCTTCCTTTATCATTTGTCGCATTCTGTTATCTGTTTCAGAAATGCTCTCTAGTTTCTCAGTCATTGCTCAATTCTTGTTCTTTTATTTTTTACTCTTTTATTGAAGTACTACTTATAGCCAATGAAGTGACGAGTCTTCACTGTACAGCTTGAAGAATGTCTATCTTTCCACTCTTGTCATTACCACCCACATCCAGTTGGAAACCTCAAACCTCTTCCTCCTACCTGTTCTGTAATATAACCACTCTTCTCACTTCTACCACCATAAATTAAGGACATTTCTTTCTATTCTTAGTTTGTTTAGGAATAGAATAGGAGATACATTTTATGATACACTTATTCTGCATCTTTTGAAGTAACCATAGGATTTTTTCCCCTTCTTTATTCTACTGGGTAGATTATATTGGATTTTAAAATGTTAAACCAGCTTTGCGTTTTCAGAATAAGTTCTACCTGGTTGCAATGTATTTTATTTTTCCTATATATCAAGGGATTTGAATTTCAAATATCTTGGATGTGATTTCTTGTATCTTTTTCATGAATGATACTGGCCTGTCATTTTCTTGAAATGTCCTTTTCAGGTTTTTGTTCCAAGGTTATGCTTGCCCATCACATGAGATGGACAGTATTTACTTCCTTTTCTATTCTCCTGCTATGTGAGTTTGATATTACTTCTTCTTTTAAAGTTGGCACATTTCACTAGTAAAGCCATGTGAGGCTGGAGTTTTATTGGTGAAAAGAAATAATTGATTAAATTTATTTAATACATAGTGGATCTTTTAGATTTTCTTCTTTTGTTGGATCTTTTCTATTATTTTCTTTTAGTTGTGCAGTCATGTCCGACTCTTTGTGACTCCATGGACTGTAGCCCTGACCTGTCAGGCTCCTCTGTCCATGGAATTCTCCAGTCAAGAATACTGGAGTGGGTAGTCATTCCCTTCTCCAGAGGATCTTCCTGACCCAGGGATTGAACTTGGCTCTCCTGCATTGCAGGCAGATTCTTTACCATCTGAAACACCGGGAAAGCCCAATTACATAACTTTTCCCCCCAAAGTATGCATGTAAAATTATTCCTTAAAAATACTACTTTAGCTGCCACCCACAAGTTGAATATGTTATATTTTTTATTGTAACTAAGTTTCAACATAGTTTCTGATTTTTACAATTGTTTTTTTCTGGATATCATTCTTTTATTGATTTCTAGTTTACTTCTTTGTAGTCAAAGAATATACTCATGATTTTACTTCTTTGAACTTTGAAATTTGTAACGCTTTCATTATGGCTCTGCTGAGGAATCTGTATGCAGGTCGGAATCAACAGTTAGAACTGGACATGGAACAACAGACTGGTTCCAAATCGGGAAAGGAGTATGTCAAGGCTGTATATTGTCACCCTGCTTATTTAACTTATATGCAGAGTACATCATGTGAAATGCTGGGCTGGATGAAGCACAAGCTGGAATCAAGATAGCTGGGAGAAATATCAATAACCTCAGATATGCAGATTACCCCACCCTTATGACAGAAAACAAAGAAGAATTAAAGAGCCTCTTGATAAAACTGAAAGAGGAGAGTGGAAAAAGTTGGCTTAAGACTCAATATTCAGAAAACTAAGATCATGGCATCTGGTCCCATCACTTCATGGCAACTAGATGGGGAAACAATGGAAACAGTGGGAGACTTTATTTTTTTGGGGCTCCAAAATCACTGCAGATGGTGACTGCAGCCATGAAATGAAAAGATGCTTGCTCCTTGGAAGAAAACTTATGACCAACCTGGGTAGCATGTTAAAAAGCAGAGACATTATTTTACTGAGAAAGGTCCGTCTAGTCAAAGCTATGTTTTTTCCAGTAGTCATGCATGAATGTGAGAGTTGGACTCTAAAGAAAGCTGAGTGCTGAAGAACTGATGCTTTTGAACTGTGGTGTTGGAGAAGGCTCTTGAGAGTCCCTTGGACTGCAAGAGATCCAACCAGTCCATCCTAAAGGAAATCAGTCCTGAATATTCATTGGAAGGACTGATGCTAAAGCTGAAACTCTAATATTTTCACCACCTGATGTGAAGAACTGACTCATTGGAAAAGACCCTGATGCTGGGAAAGATTGAAGGCAGGAGAAGGGGAAGACAATGGATGAGATGGTTGGATGGCATCACCAAGTCAATGGACATGAGTCTGAGCAAGCTCTGGGAGTTGGTGATGGACAGGAAAGCCTGGCATGCTGCAGTCCATGGGGTCACAAAGAGTCAGACACAACTGAGTGACTGAACTGAACTAAAAATTCATTTTTGATAACCATAAGGAGTAGCAAGAAGATGTGTGTTACGTATATTCTCTATATTAAGGTAATTTGGTTAATCATGTTAAATTTTTATATAATCTGATCTGTTTTCTTTTTTTACATCAGTTTTGGTGAGGGGAATGTTAAAAAATGTTAAAATCATCTCAGGTGATGTAATTTAGCTCACCAGTGCCTGCTCTGTTGAAGAGCTAGGTGTCTATTCTTGAAGAAAGAAACTCATGGAAGGGTGTGTTTTCTTACTATGTACTGATAACTTCTTATACTAATTTGTACCAACATTTCCTTGATTGTGACTTATGCCAAGCAATTATGAAGAATGTTTTTTCTTCTGAGTATTGCATGAAGGCTACCAATTTGGAACAGGCAAGTCCTGGATGTGAAAGCTTTCAATTTATCTACCTCATTTATGCATTACTTTTGTAGCTATAATCTCTGTTTTCCTATTGGATGACTGCTAAAATGTTCCTAGACCTTAGCATAAACCTAAGAGTTGATGTATTGGTGGTAGCAGCTCAAAGTTCAAGATGTTGTAGTGGAAAAAAAAAAAAACTTGAAAGATAAGAAATTGTTCTTTTTTTTCTTGAAGAAAAATTGTTCTTTTTTTCTCGAATATAACTTGAAGTTATATTGCTTAGGGTTGTTATGTCTTCCTATTAAATTACCATTTTATCCTTATGAAACATTGTGTCTCATTTTGAATAATACTTTTTGTATTAAAGTTTATTCTGATATTACTATAACTATACCATACTATTTTGGGTTACTGTTTACATGTTATATCTTTTTCCTTTTCAGTTATATCAGATTTAAAGTGGGTCTTTTGTAAACAGATATACATTTGACCCTTGGACAACAGCTTGCTGAGGGCACCAACGCTCCCAGGTAGTCAGATATCTGCATGTATTTTACAGTCAGCCCTCCTTGTAGTTTCCTCCACATTTGCAGTTCTGCAAATCTGGCAGATCCAATCAGTCTTGGATTATGTATTATTTACTGTTGAAAGATAAGCTGACCCATGAGTTCAAACTCCGCTTGTTCAAGGGTCAACTGTAGTTGGATTTTTTTTTTCATTTTTATCTATTGTAACCATATTTATATTTTAAGTGGATTAGTCCATCTATTTACATTTATTGACATAATTGGGTTTAAGGCGTCTTACTGTTTACTTTCTGTACTCATTCTGTCTGCTCTTTGCTCCATTATTTTCTCTCTTGCCTTTTGGATTAATCAAATATGTATATTATTCTATTTTTCTTAACTTTTTGTTTATGTATTCTTTTATTCCTTGGGTGGTTACTCTAGAGATTATAATATTGACTTTTTAAAGTCTACTTTAAATTAGGTACTTTTATCAGGTACTTTCTGAGCAGTGTAAAGATTTTATAACATTCTAATCTCCTATACCCTCCTCTCTACTTTTGTGTTTCTGTGGTCATATCTTTTATTTATACAAATATCCTAGGGAGTTGTAATTAATTTCTGTTTCTATTGAGGAATAATTTAAATATTTTACCACTTCCTGTGGAGTGTAAAGTCCTTACAATAGTATATTCCTAATTCCTGTCTAAGGTCCTTTGCTGTCATGGATATACTTTAACCTATGCTTTAATGCCCAATATGTTGCTATTAACTTTGCTCTAGACAAGTCTTTTATAAAAATTAGAAATAAGAAAAATTTTAAATTTACCTTTATTTACATGGTTTCTGGGCTTCTCAGGTAGCTCAATGGTAAAGAATCTGCCTGCCAATGCAGGAGTTGCAGGTTTGATCCCTGGGTCAGGAAACTTCCCCTGAAAAGGAAATGGCAACCCATTCTAGTATTCTTGCCTGGGTAATGACATGGACAGAGAAGCCTGGTGGGCTACAGTCTGTGGGGTCGCAAAAGTCAGACATGACTCAGCAACTAAACTACAACAATGTCATTTTTATCACTCTTTATTTATTTTTATGTAGTTTCAATTTTCTGTCTGTATTATGGTTCTTCACTTCAAAGAAGTAGATCTTGTACTACAGGTGTGTTGCAAATAAATGACAAAGAATCTGCCGTAATTATTACCTCTGTTCCCCCACATATAATGTATCCTTTTTTTCCTATTACTGCTTCAAGATTTTTTTTAAAACGCTGTTTTTCAGCAGTTTGAATATGATGTGTTTGTTTAACTTATCTGGATTTGTGCCTTTTAATCTTCTTAATCTTCTTAAATCAGTGGTTTGATGTTTATTTATTTGGGATAATTCTTGGCTGTTATTCCTACACATTCTTTTCCTCTGTTCTTTCTTCTCCTAGTGGGATTCTGATGTCTCACTCATATGTTATACCTTTAAATATTGACCACAGTTCTTGGATGTTCTATTCTTTTTTTTTTTTACATCTGTGTTTTAATTTGAATAATTACCATTGACTTGTTTTTTTAACTTAACGGCTTTAAGCAACAGCCATTTAAATAAATATTTATTTGGCTGAGTTGGGCCTCAGTTGAGGCATGCAGGATCTTTGAATCTTTCATTGTGGCAAACAGGCTGTCTAGGCACATAGCCTCTGAAGCATGCGGATTTCATTGATCCGAGGCATATAAGATCCTAACTCCCCGACCAGGGATTGAACCCCATCCCCTGCATTGCAAGGCGGATTCTTAACAACTAAACTACCAGGGATATCCCTGTTGACTTCTTTTTAAGTTTATAGCTTTTCCTTTATTATGTTAAGTCTATTGTGATGCCATTAAAAGGATTCTCCATTTCTTACAGTGCTTTTCTTTTCTAACATTCCATCTGGATCTTTTTTTTTTTAAAATAGTTTCCATCTCTGAAATACTTCATCTAATAATGCATGTTGTCTACCTTTCCTTTTAGTCTCTAACATATTCATCATAGTTGTTTAACTTTCCTCTGTCATAGTTCTAGCATCTGTGTCTGGTTCTCTGGTTTGCTTTCTTTCGATGGTGTCTCATTTTTCCTTGCTTTTTTTGTGTGTCTCATCATTTGTTTCTGAAATCTGGACATCTTGTGTAATGTATATTGGTTGAAAACTGAGGTGAATGAGGTGACTAGCACTTATGATTGGATATATGCATACCTTATCTTTTACTACATCTTTAATATAAGGAGTTGAGTCAAACTAACCAAGATTGAGCTTGGTTTAGGTTTAGTTATTGTTATTGTTACCTTCTATGCCTCGTAGGCTTCAAATTCTTCTAATGTTATCATGGTATTTAGGATAGAGGCAGGTTTACCAGAGAGTTTTTCCTTAATGTTTTTTCCACTGTTTGGTTTAAGTGTTTCCTTTGATACCCACATCACAGAAGGTCTGTCTCCATGTTCTTGACACATCCCCTAGCTGGAGATTGCTGTTTCTAGTCATGATACTTGCTAGTGGGTGGAGTGGGATAGTGTTCTCTCTTGTCTGGTGTAGATTTGTTCTTAGGGGAGTGGCATCTGCCTCACTCTTGTGGGTGTGGCATTCTTGGTAATCCTGTCTCTTCCCCAGAGGTATAGGAGAGCTAATGATCTGGATCTCAGATGTGTTTCAGCCATTCTTTGCTGGTAGAGCTAGAGAGTTTTTTCCATTCCTTTTCTTTAGCTGCAGAAGTTTTGACCTGTCCCTAAAGCCAACAGAATTTTCTGTCTTTCCTCTAGTGGGGGTTACATCTCCTATGCTCTAGTGGAGAGAGGGGAGAAGAATCTGTGTGGACTTTGTCCGTTTTCCACTGTGGCTGCGGTTTCCTTCCAAGAGGACAGACCCTAGAGGGAGACATCGTCTTTCCCTCCAGTCTTTCTTACTAGTACCCAGTGAGGATGGCTGAGAAGAGTCTGTGAGTGGGTATAGATTTCTGCTGTATCGTAGCTCTTAGAGGTTTCGTGCCCTCATGCTACCTCATACTTAGATTTTAGCGATTTGTTAAAAGTTTTACCTAAATTATTCATAATGCCTTGACTTGGGTCCAAGGTCTATCTCAGGTAGGCAGGTTTTAGTGTCTTATATGTTTTTGGAGGCTCCTGTCTCTCCTTAGATTTTGAATTACTTGGTTGCCCTGAAAGATAATAAGCTCTTTCTAACGTATTCAAAATAAGTTATAATTTTGCACATTTTTTTTTTTTTTTTTTTTTTAGGGATGGGGATAATATATTATGGGAAGCATACTATAGGTATTGTTGTTATTCATTCACTATGTTGTGTCTGACTCTGCAACTCCATGGACTGTAGCACACCAGGCTTCCATGTCCTTCACTATCTCCCTGAGTTTGATCAGACTCATGGCCATTGAGTTGTTCATGCCATCCAAACATCTCATCCTCTGTCATCCCCTTCTCCTCCTGCTCTCAATCTTTCCAAGCATCAGGGTCTTTTCCAATGAGTGGACTCTTTGAATCAGGTGGCCAAAGTATTGGAACTTCAGTATCAGTTCTTCCAATGAATATTCAGGACTGATTTCCCTTAGGAATGACTGACTATATCTCCTCGTGATCCAAGGGACTGAAGAGTCTTCTCAAACACCACAGTTCAAAAGCATCAATTCTTTGGCACTCAGCTTTCTTTATGGTTCCAGGTTTCACATTCATGCATGACTACTGGAAAAACCGTAGTTTTGACCATATGGACCTGTGCCAGCAAAGTAATGTCTCTGCTTTTGAATACGCTGTCTAGGTTTGTAATAGCGTTTCTTCCAAAGAGCAAGCATCTTTTAATTTCATGACTGCAGTCACCATCTGTAGTGATTTTGGAGCCCCCCCGCCAAAAGTCTGTGACTATTTCCATTGTTTCCCCATCTATTTGCCATGAAGTGATGGGACTGGATGCCATGATCTTAGATTTTTGAATGTTGAGTTTTAAGCCAACTTTTTCACTCTCTTCTTTTACCTTCATCAAGAAGCTATTTAGTTCCTCTTTGCTTTATGCCATTAAGAGTGGTATCATCTGCATATTTGAGGTTATTGATATTTCTCCTGGGAATCTTGATTCCAGCTTGTGCTTCATTCAGCTTGGCATTTCACAAGATGTACTCTGCATATAAATTAAATAAGCAGGGTGACAATATGAAGCCTTGACATACTCCTTTCCCAATTTTGAACCAGTTCGTTGTTCCATATCTAGATCTGACTGTTGCTTCTTGACCTGCATATGGTTTCTCAGGAGTCAGGTAAGGTGGTCTGGTATTCCCATCTCTTGAAGAATTTTCCACAATTTGTTATGATCCACACAGTCAAAGGCTTTAGCATAGTCGATGAAGCAGAAGTAGATATTTTTCTGAAATTTTCTTGCTTTTTCTATGATATAATGGATATTAGTAATTTGATCTCTGGTTCCTCTGCCTTTTCTAAATCCAGATTGAACATCTGGACATTCTCGGTTCACATACTGTTGATAGCTTGAAGGATTTTGAGAATTTCTTTGCTCACATGTGAAATAAGTGCAATTGTGTGATAGTTTGAAATTTTTTTGGCATTGTCTTTCTTTGGGATTGGAATGAAAACTAACCTTTTCTAGTCCTGCAGTGACTGCTGAGTTTTCCAAATTTGCCGCAATGTTGAGTGCAGCACCTTAGAAGCATCATCTTTTAGGATTTGAAATAGCTCAGCTGGAATTCCATCACCTCCACTAGCTTTGTTCGTAGTGGTGCTTCCTAAGGCCCTCTTGACTTTGCATTCCAGGATGTCTGGCTCTAGGTGATTGATTACATCATTGTAGTTATTCTGGTCATTAAGATCTTTTTTGTATAGTTCTTCTGTGCTACCTCTTCTTAATCTCTTCTGCTTCTGTTAGGTCCATACTGTTTCTGTCCTTTATTGAGCCCACGTTTTCTTGAAATGTTCCCTTGGTATCTCTAATTTTCTTGAAGAGATATCTAGTCTTTCCCTTTGCACATTTGGTGCTGTATCTTCTCCACAGAGTTGTTCATGATAATGGTGTCTTCATCGTGGAGTTTCTCTTTTATCATCTACAAAACTAACTTCTCTGACTACTCAGTGCTCTTTGCCATAGATTCATCTTTTTCTGAAATTAATCTGTAAGTTGTTTCATCAAAAAATCTGTGGGAAAAATGGAGAAAGTTCTCCAAGAGCTTGTTGAGGGTCTTACTTTTTCTGTTTCCTCCCCTAGCTTCTGTGACTTTATCCATAAGATTCAGTATCTGGCTTCATATCTAGTTGCAGCCTTGGCCATATTGCATCTCTGATACCAGTGCTTTCCAGAGTGAATATAGCGTATGGAGCCAGGAAAGAGTACCTCTAGTACCTCAAAGGCAGAGCCCAAGAAAGAGGGATTGTGGTCTGAACTAAAGATATACCTTGTTTTTTGGTTGGTGGCTCTAGATTTGGTTTCTCTAAGGGTATGTTAGGAATAGGTATAAGAGCTTTTACATCCAGGGGCTATTCTGATTGATTGGTGCTAATGTCTATTTGGCTGTTAAAAATGTTTAATATCATCCTCCTATCTTTACAGTATTCTATTTTTTAGATTGAAGTGTGAGTTTGCCATCCAGTGTATTTCAACCCAACCTTACCTGCCTTGCATTAATACTCAGAGATGACATTTCACTGATCACTATCCTTTAGTTCCTCCAGGGTCATGACCATGCATGTTTGATGTTACATTGGAAGTCTTACTCTTCTTCATCTTTCCACTAATCAGGTGTGGTTACCAGACTGGAAACACAACTCAGAAGTCTCAAAACAGTCCTGTTTAATATGAATCTTCTGCTCCTTCTGTCGTCTTCCCCCAAATTGCTTGAAAAGAGCCTTTTTATTTCAGAGGGAGTTTTGTACTTTGTGTGGTCAGTGCATCTCTGAAAAGTTGTTCAATTTCACTGCAGAGCTTTTCATTACTAGGGCTTATGTCAAACGTGGGATATGATTTCTTAGGAAGGAGAAACCTCTGAGTTTTATACACCAAAAAGTTGTTATCCTTATCCTCTGTATTCCTGAAGACTTTGATGCTTCATCCTGAGCAACTCTATATTCAGTGACCGTGACTGTGCTGTTCCAGGCCTGGCTGGGCTTTGGCTGACAGAATTTGCTCAATTGTGTTGTGCCGCTGGTCAATGCCCTGGGTAGGAATTTATGTTTGGCCTCTGCCTCCAATTGGTTGTCTTGTAATTGTTCAATCAGAGTTTCAAATAAGTGGATTGTGTACTTACTGGGTTATATTGAACAGTGTAGTGGTGGTGGTAGTGATGGTTATTATAACTGATATCATTTCTTGAAAGCTAATTAGGTGCCAGGCTGTTTTAACTGTTTTATATGCACAATTGTAAGTGCTTTATATGTACACGTCTTAAGTCCTATTGTTGACTCCATTTTACAAAAGAGGAAACTGAGGCACAGAGGCCATACTAGTTTATGAAAGAGCAGGCTTTGAACACAGAAAGTCTGGGCTCTTGACCAAAATATTGTATTGTCTTTATAATAATTAACCTGTAGCATCCTTCTGTTTGCTTAAACTGTTAGGTGAGTGTAGAATATTTTATATGAATTTTCATGTTAATTATAGTTGTCAAAATAGAAGAATTATTTAAAAGGACTGATGAAGAAGAACAGGTTTATAGTTGAATGGGAAACATCACCAAAGTATAAACATCTGAAAGGCTAAAGTCTTATGTTATTTGTATAACCTGTATTGATATAGATTTTAGTAAAGTATGTACCCAACTGTTTTATATTGGGTTTAAAAGACAATATAAAGAGGGAACTTGAAAATTAATTTCTAAATGGAAACTTAAAAGTGCTAAACCTATAGACAGTACCATGAAGTGTAATCAGGACAAAGAAGTAGGAGAAACTTAGTGGAATTTATTAAGTATAATGAAAAACAAATATAGAACATGTCAGTATTCTGGGAGTTATTTCTTTAAAACAAAAATATCTGTTTATTCCCCAGAGAAAAATTCATTCAGGGACCAGCATTTAATGCAGTGTGTGATGTTTTGCACAATTACCTTTCATCTGAGTGGTCCCCATAGGTCCAGCCTAAGCATCACCATTAGGAATGAAGTGGTCCTTTTGGAGCAATGTCTTGGGTGAATGTGAGGTGAAAGGAGATATAAAGAGCATCCATCACCTTCCCCTAGACAGGCTGTGCCACACTTACCACTGGGAATAGACATCAGGCTTTTCTGCTGCTCCTGTGTGAACAAATAGCGATGCCCACCAGTGGTTTGATCTTGATTGTGAAGCTTCTGGCTGCATGTGTGGAGATCATGTGGAACTCTAAAAATGATATGTTACACTTCCTTTCGGGAATTCTATTCCCAGAATAGTACAGTTCTTTGAAATCCTCATTTACATGCACTGCATGGTTTGCAGAAGGTGAGAATGCTCACACCTGCTTTGCAAATTGATAAACTATGCCCTACATTCATAACAGGTGGTTTGCTTGAAGTCAGGTAGTGAGTCAGCAGTGGGACTTCCAACAGAATCCAGTTTTTCTGTCACCTGCCGACTCTGGAAAAGATCTCCCAGCTCCGTCTTCACGTTAGGCAATTGGGGAAAAAAGTCTCAGTAGATGGGAGAGATTGCCAGTTTTATCAGTCTGAGGGCATTGCCTTTCTGTGTGTGTATGTGTGTGTACACATCGGTGTATTTGTGTGTGTTTCTGTGTTTGCTCATGTTTTATGAAACATTTTGCCAAGCGGTATCTTCTTCCCACTTCCCAGATGGTAGTTCTGATTTTTTTTTTGTTTTGGAAATTGCTCACAAATCAGAAGGCTTCATTTGCCAGTTGACAGATTTTAACAGCAGCTGGTAGGTGACCACCCTCCACCACCCGCTCCTCCCACTCTCTTCTTCGGCTGGGCAACAGACAGTGCCGGAAAGCTTGGGGAAGCTTAGCTCTGTGAGGGAGGTTTGACCATTATTGGAAAGATTCAATACAAAACCAAATTGAAATGTGTCTTTCTGCTTAGATGAAAGCTGTTCTTACACATCTTTCTTTGACTCCTTTTTTCCCATCAGTTCCTTTTCAGTAGAATGGTACCTTTGCCACATTTATTGTGCTGTGAGGGGAAGAAGTTACTTTTGAAAGTGCTATAATAGAGCTTGCTGAATGGGATATTGAAAATTCAACCCAAAAGAGATGAATCCGTTGAGTAGAAATCATTTTGAAATGTCTTTGAATGATGAGTTATACTGAGACAAGTGTGGCCTTGATTGACTTTAATTGGTTGGAAAATACTGAATAAAAGATCCATGGAGGCCAGCCCCACACCAGCCCAAATCCTATTGAGTTTTGTGCTGTAAATTTTGTTTATTGCTCTCACTTTCTCTCTCACATAGTTAGCATTGAAATACCTGTTTCACTTCCTTGCCAGGAGCAGAATGTAGCTTTCAGCAGTCTGTAGCATGGTTGTAGAGGTTTTCATTTGCTATACGGTATTCAGATTCAAAGGTGGTTTTAACCTTTCTCTCTGTTAGTGAATAGAGTGTGTTATCATTGATTGAAGTCAAGCATAGATGCAATAAAATGGATTTCCAGACAGTGGCCTTTTGTATTCATCAAGTGAAAAGCTGCAAAGAAAGAAAATTGAGGTCGTAATGTATCTGTTGCATTTGGTTATTAATAAACATCAGAGATGTCATATCATTTAATTCAAGTTGAAGAACATGAACTTTGAACCAAACTGCCTGTGATTAAAGCCTAGGTGACTTTGGGCATGTTAAGTTACATTCTCTGTGCCTCAGTTTCCTTATCTATAAAATGGGGAGAAACAATAATACCTGTCTCATAGAATTGTTGTGAAGATTACATGAGATATTGAAAAGCACACAAGCTACATAGAATAGATTTTCTTGAACTATTAAAATCTACTTAGTTTATTATTTTGAATGTTGGCTTTAAAGTTTCTTTGAAAATATTTGCAGCACATTAAAGGTCACAATGTACAAGTAACTATAGGCCTCTTGATATTAAACATGACGATGTCCTCAAAACTGACTCCTGTTAGGTTGAGTTCAGAGAAAGACTTACAATCTGGGTTTCGAATGAGCTAAACTGCATTAATTTGCATGTCTATTCACATTTAGCACAAACACTATAGTTAGAAAAACACCGTGAAGCTGTTCAGAAATGGAGATGATGTTCACAGTATATTTCAAAGGTGGAAAAAAAATAGTTCAACCTCATTTGAAAGGCAAATAGTTACTAATCTACGTGAAGGGTAGTTGAACTTTGGGACGTCTTTTAAATTCTACTGATAGTAAAAACAAGAAAGGCAAATGTGAGCCTGTATGTGATAGTGTTTTAGGACTGAAAATAATTTAGAAATCAGAGTCCCTGCATGTTACAGTCTGGGAAGCTGGGACTTGGAGGATATAGTGAACTTGCTCTATATTACACAAGTAGGTGATGATGGGGAACCTGCATCATGACTCAGGCAGTGACTTGATATCAAACTTACCTCCCTGGGTAAATTAGGAGATCTAGATCAAGTGGTGACTCTAACTCAGAGACGCTTGACACCAAGGATCTAGGCTTTGTACTGAAGGTAAGTGTGGGAGGTGTCTGTGTGTGTGAGTTTGGCCAAAGAAGAAGGCTTTAGGTTTATCTGGTGTTGGAAGGCTCCTCCCTGGGTAAATTAGGAAATCTGGACATGAGAAAGGGCCTATTCAGGAAAGATGGACTTCATCTGCAAGAGGCTGCAGATACTAAAATCCTAGAAGAATGCAGCAGCACAATTTTCAAATTATAAGTTTGGAAGGGAATTTTATGGAGTTAGAATAGCAGGTGAATTACCTTGACAATGGCTAGAGAGGTTAGGAGGAAATTCAGTATCACAGATAAATGAAACAGGAATCCTGAGATAAAAGACCCAATAAGTTGAAAGAAAGAGAAACATGGACATGGAAGGAAAGTCAGGTTATAAAAGAAAGATGGTAGAATCCTAAAAATAAAGAAGGTGAATGTTGGCATTATTGCCAGCAACTGAATAGCTTAATAAAATTTGAAATTTCATAGAAATGTAGGATTATTTGAAGATAATTTTTTATCATTTTCTTCACTATGGAAAAACCACTTAGTATTCTTGGTTTTAATTCCTTTCCTTGTGTGATCAGAATTAAAACAGCATACTCTCCTAATAATATATTATTTTAATTATGGCATTTAGGAGGATCAGAAATCATTTACTTAAACATTTCTCTAAATAGTGACAATTTCAATTCTATTATATTGGAGTATCCATTAGCTTAGGATGCTTTCATTTACCCAATACCCAACACATTCTTACTTGAGTTTATAAATATATCATTTATTTGAGTTTATAAAAATGAATCCACATAGGGTAATGATACTGAGTAATGACAATGTCTATTACCTGTAAATGCCTGGTAAGTTTTGCAAACAAAAGTATCATTAACAAGTTTTGAAAATCTGATTAAACATAACATTGATAGATTGGGGAGCTTCCAAATTTAGTTAAGAAAAAACTCATTAAGGTACATTTAACAAAATTTTAGAAAGCTAATTAAGGAAGGGTTAAAGTAGGAGTGGTTAATGTTTTCTTTTCCCCAGAAATAGAGTATTTTGGTAAACAGATTCTTTCCTAGCCCTTTTATCTAGTGAAAGTGTCATTACAATGTATGAAATAAAATTTTATCCCTCATTATTTTGGGTAGCCCCATCAGATTTTGTTTATTTTTCAATTCTGTAGTTTTAGAAATACATCACCTGTAAATGTACAGGTAGGTCATACTCCAAATGGACAACCAATAAGGACCTGGTGTGTAACACATGGAACTCTGCTTAGTGTTATAGGGCAGCTTGGATAGAAGGGGGATTGAGGGGAGAATGGATACATGTATATATATGGCTGAGTCTGTTCACTGTTTGCCTGAAACTATCACAAGATTATTTACAATATTGTTGTTGTTCAATTGCGAAGTCATGTCCGACTCTTGGCAACCCCATGAACTGCAGCACAGAAGGCTTCCCTGTCCTTCACCATCTCCCTGAGTTTGCTCGAACTCATGTTCATTGAGTCAGTGATGTCATCCAACCATCTCATCCTCTGTCGTCCCCTTCTCCTCTTGCCTTCAATCTTTCCCAGCATCAGGGTCTTTTCCAATGAGTTGGCTCTTCACATCAAGTGGCCAAAGTACTGGAGCTTCAGCATCAGCATCAGTCCTTCCAGTGAATATTCAGGGTTGATTTCCTTTAGGATTGACTGGTTCGATCTCCTTGCAGTCCAAGGGACTCTCAAGTGTCTTCTCCAGCACCACAATTCAAAGCTGTTTTAAATAACCCTCAAAATCCTTACCCCTCGCTCTGAAATAAAAGCTGTCAAGTTTTGACTGTCAACACAGTCATCTTCCAGAAAATGACAAAAGCTTTACTGTCAAGGGTGAACTCCTGTGGACCATAGTTTTCTTAGTTTGTCTTGGGTCTTTTGTGGCTGTGACAGGAGCAGTGTCTTTTTTTGTAAGTGACCTCACGTTTGCATATGCCTATCCATTGTCCTGGCTTAGGTGGGTAATTTTTGCGTGCTGTGCTAAATCCCTTCAGCTGTTTCTGACTCTTTGTGACCCCATGGACTATAGCCTGCCAGGTTCCTCTGTCCATGGGATTCTTCAGGCAAGAATACTGGAATGGGTTGCCATTCCATTCTCAGAGGATCTTCCCGACCCAGGGATCTAACCTATATCACTTATGTCTCCTGCATTGGCAGGCAGATTCTTTACCTCTAGTGCCACCTGGGAAGCCCTGAAAATAAAAAGTGAAAGTCGCTCAGTCATGTCTGACTCTTTGTGATCCCATGGACTGTATATGGTCCCCATGGAGTATATAGTCCATGGAATTCTCTAGGCCAGAACACTGGAGTGGATAGCCTTTCCCTTCTCCAGGGGATCTTCCCAATCCAGGTATCAAACCCAGGTCTCCTGCATTGCAGGCGGATACTTTACCAGTTGAGCCGCAAGGGAATCCTTGTGCAGGGTCAAATCTTGCCCCTAGGGTGTTGTTAGGGTCAGATTCCAACCTTCAGGTTATTTGACACGTTGCTGGAAATGGTCGCCCCCTTAACTTCAACCTGTATCATGATCACTTTTAGTGTTATGTTCTAGAACTCAGGGTGAAGTAGTTCCAAGGACATATAGCATCTTATTTTTGACAATACATATTGTTTCTATTTGTGCATGTATATTGCTTTGATTTGTACTTTGTCTGAATTACTTGGTCAGAATTATATGATTCTGTTCATCTCTTTATCGTATTACAATAGCTCTTAACAATACTGAATCCATTGAATTAAGGGGGTAAAAAATGGAGATAAAAAAGCAGAGTAACCTCTCAGGATCACGTCTGGAGAATGGCTAGTATAATGACTCCCTCAGAGTCAGGAGGGAAAGCAAGCCTGACCAAGGTACCCATTCTATTCCCAGTTTGCTCAGTAGCTGGTGATTGGAAGACATTCTGCAACAGAGTTTAAAAAAAAATAGAAGAGTAGAATGTAGAATACAGGAATAAATTAATGAGGGAAAATGTTTTAAATTTTATTAAACAGACAAGTAGATATTCACTTACAAGTTTAGCAAAAAGAAATTGAAATAGATTAATAGAGGCTAATTTTGATGAACAGTGGTTATTTTCCACCCCTGCTTACCAGTGGGTTCTATTCCAAGGGTGTCTTCATAAGCTACTTGGAATGTGAAAGGCTGTTTCCTGTTAAGAGCTGGGGCTGTCATCCAGATCACATAAGCCTATTTAATCTGTGTATATCAGAAATACAAGATAAAGAGTTGAATAAATGCTAGTGAAATATATAACAACCATTGGACACATCTGTGTTAAACACCCACTCTGTGCCTGATTATGGTGACAGGTACTTTTCTGTGCTCGATGCTTTGGGGGTTCCAATTCTTCCCACTATAGTTGGATGTGGCTAATTAATTACTGCTTTCATTTAATAAATATTTATCGAGCAGCTGCTGTGGGCCTGACACTACGCTAGCTTGGCTGTGAGGATGCAAAGAGAGGTACTCTGCTCCCACTTTTAAGGAGCTGCCTCTCTAGAGGTGACATGTACAAGTCCATGGAGAATGTTAAATTGTTTTGGTAATGTTTCAACTGGGGTAAGGACTAACAGGAGGAGGAGCAAGAATAAGGGAAAGAAACCCAGGCTCAGGTTTGTGTTTTGGAAAGGGGAGGGGAGAACAGATCCTGAAGAAGTTTAAGCATTTTGAAGAATGATGTTAAAATTAGGAGTTTGGGATTGACATACCCAATACTATATATAAAATGAGCTTCCCTGGCGGCTCAGCAGTAGAGAATCCGCTTGTAATGCAAGAGACATGGAGACGTGGGTGCAATCCTTGGATCAGGAAGATTCCTTGGAGGAGGAAATGGCAACCCACTCCAGTAAACTTGCCTGGAAAATCCCATGGACAGAAGAGACTGTCAGGCTATAGTTCATAGGGTAGCAAAAGAGTCAGACAGGACTGAGCAACTAAACAAGAACAACAATATATAAACTAGATAACCAACAAGGACCTACTGTATAGCACAGGAAACTATACTCAGTATTTTGTAATAATCTATAAGGGAAAAGAATCTGAAAAGGAATATGTATAGATATATGGGCTCCCCAGGTGGCTCAGATGGTACAGAATCTGCCTGCAATGCAGGAGACCGGGGTTCGATCCCTGGGTCAGGAAGATCCCCAGGAGAAGGACATGGCATCCCATTCCAGTATTCTTGCCTGGAGAATGCCATGGACAGAGGAGCATGATGGGCTACAGTTCATGGGGCCACAGAGTCGGACACGACAGAGTGACTAACACTTTCACTTTCATATATATACATGTATATATTCAATCATATATAAGTATGACTGAATCGTTTTGCTATGCACATGAAGCTAACACAACATTGCAAATCAACTTTACTCCAATAAAAAATTGTGAATGGGAGTTGAGGAAGCAGAGGTCATTCTGGACACGGAAACTCGAGGATGGGAATAAAGGAAAAAGGTAGCAGCACATAGGTTGGGAGTAGGTGGGTGCAGGATGGGCATGGTAGGGGTTGTACCGAGACCCAGGCTGGCGGCTGGTGTTGAATGCATGAGTGAAGAGCTCGGGAGAGAATGGAGGAGCCAGTCGCTGTTTGGCCAGTCACCGTCTGGACTTGGCAGTTGAAGCTGTGGGTGATCTGACATTAGCAGGTCCAGCATGTGGACTGAGCCAAGTGCTCAAGGTAGAACTCTTCAGAGCACTGGTGCCAAGAGATGAGCAGGACGGATGCAGGGACGTGTGAGGCTGCCTTGCTGTGGATGATCAGGGGAGCAGCCTCCTCTGTGGTATCACATTTCACATGTGGATCAATAGGTAGGACTCAAAAGCAGCAACCTCGGAGTGCAGCGTCAATGGACGTGTCATTGCATTTCTTCGACACCTTTGCCTTTGAGCTGCAAGACCAGCTCTCAGGTGCCTTGCGAACCCTGGTTTCCACGTTAGGTGATTCTCGGCAGCATGGGCTTTTGACCCCTTCAGCTCAATTGTGGCAGGAACCCTGTTCACAAGGTCCTTTTACTTTTCTCATGTTTCAGTTCAGTTCAGTTCAGTTGCTCAGTCGTGTCCGACTCTTTGTGACCCCATGGACCGCAGCACGCCAGGCTTCCCTGTTCATCACCAACTCCAGGAACTTGTTCAAACTCATGTCCATCGAGTCGGTGATGCCATCCAACCATCTCATCCTCTGTCATCGCCTTCTCCTCCTGCCTTCAATCTTTCCCAGCATTAGGGTCTTTTCCAAAGAGTCAGTTCTTTGCATCAGGTGGCCAAAGTATTGGAGTTTCAGCTTCAGCATCAGTCCTTCCAATGAATATTCAGGACTGATTTCCTTTAGGATGGACTGGTTTGATCTTCTTGCAGTCCAAGGGACTCTTCAAGAGTCTTCTCCAACACCACAGTTCTGGTTCATTCCTGGGTTTCTGCAGACAAGCACTTCTCATGTTTACCTTATATGTTTATAATTTCTTCAGTTACTCTGTGCTATCTCCAACCCCTAGAGTTATGTGTTATTCTAAAAATGGATTTCTTTAATATCTTAAAATATTTTAGAGTATTTGAGATTCCTATATCTAAAAAAAAATTTCTCAATAATTCTTGTGGGGAAAAATTTTGCATAGCTTTTTAAACATCAACATATGATTTGGGATGTCTCTTCTAGAAATCAGACACACAAAATTAACTTTTATCTTAGATTGATATATGCAGTATTTATCCTGATACATGTGTACAAACCCTCATTTGGAATCTCCAAATCCAAGACATTGAAAACTGGAATTTTTTCAAAATATCAGGGATGACTTGAACCTGAGATGAGGTTATTTAGAACTTTTACTTATTTCTCTTAGAGTGAATATTTGCATGTTTTAATTATTAATGCATCTTATTACAAGATGTTGCCCCAGACTCTACTGGGGTGTTAAATAGATTATGATATGTGCACTGTTTTTTCCTTTTTAAAAATCCAAGAGAACCTGAATTCTGAAATCTAAATGCCAAGTATTCCAGCTGCATGCTTGGCAGTCTTTGAAGTTACTGACCCATCTAGGCTATTTCTGCTTTCTGAGATGAGCCCACTTTTCCTGGCTGCTTTCTGGCCCTCTGAAGGCTTTTGATATCATAGAAGAGAGTTAATGGGATTATAATTGCCAGGTGAGGGCTGGGTCTATTTTTGTTTGTCAACTGTGTCTGACATCAGGCCCTGGGACTGGCATCTCATGCTGTTTATGAAGCAGATGGACTTTTTTTCTAAAGCATGTTTTTAAATTATTTATTTATTTGTTACTGCACTGGGTCTTTGTTGCTGCACCCGAGATTTCTCTAGTTGCAGCAAGTGGGGGCTAATCTCTAGTTTCAGTGCATGGGCTTCTCATTGCAGTGACTTCTCTTGTTACAGACCGTAGACTCCAGAGTGTTCAGGCTTCAGTAGTTGTGGTGCATGGGCTTAGTTGCCCTGGGGTGTGTGGGATCTTCACAGACCAGAGATCAAACCCATGTTCCCTGAATTGGCAGGTGGATTCGTTAACCACTGGACCACCAGGGAAGTCCTAGCAGATGGACCTTTAAATAAGTGAATTCCTTTCCATTATCTTTCCTTTTCCTCTCCTGATTCCAGGCTTGGCTGTAGCTCTGCTTTGCAGTCTCTACACAGAATGTAAGCTGTCTTTATAGGGCACAAATTTGACTAGTAGCTTCATTCTATAGGCAGTTCTGATCAGTGGATTTTGCTGTTTGAAGTGCATTTACAGATTCTGAGCCTCATCAGGAAAGAGGGCCATGAACAGTTAGTATCCTTGGCTTTGGATATAGGAGGGAGAAGTTGTCTTGGGACATGTACCTGAATTTTGACAATCCCAGCTGTTGTGGATGAGCAGAAACTCTTTGGGTCCCACTTTGATTGTGTTTGTCCTTTGTTATTTGAGGCCAAGACTTTTTTTTTGTGGTGGTTCCTTGGCACCTGGGGAATGAAATACCTGTTGTTTGCATATTGCTTTGTGTTTACCAAATAGAATAATGTAATGGAAGGAATATGGACTTTGGAGTCAGAGCCTACACATTACTTGATTTCTGTGGATCCCAGGAATTTCCTCTGTTGAGTGAGCATACAATGGCTACCTCTGAGGATATTGTTCAGTTTTAAATGGAATATTATATATAATATGAGTACATTGTTCAGTTCAGTTCAGTTGCTCAGTCATGTTCAACTCTTTATGATCCCATGGACTGCAGCACGCTAGGCCTCCCTGTCCATCACCAACTCCTGGAGTTTACTCAAACTCATGTCCATTGAGTTGGTGATGCCATCCAACCATCTCATCTTCTGTCTTCCCCTTCTCTTCTTGCCTTCAATCTTTCCCAGCATCAGGGTCTTTTCCAATGAGTTAGCTCTTTGCATTAGGTGGCTAAAGTATTGGAGTTTCAGCTTCAATTTCAGTCCTTCCAATGAATATTCAGGACTGATTTCCTTTAGTATGGACTGGTTGGATCTCCTTGTAGTCCAAGGGACTCTCAAGAGTCTTCTCCAATACCACAGTTCAAAAGCATCAATTCTTCGGCCTCAGCTTTCTTTCTAGTCCAACTCTCACATCCATACATGACCACTGGAAAAACCATAGCCTTGACTAGATGGACCTTTGTTGACAAAGGAGTGTCTCTGCTTTTTAATATGCTGTCTAGGTTGGTCATAGCTTTTCTTCCAAGGAGCAAGTGTCTTTTTATTTCATGACTGCAGTCACCATCTGTAGCGATTTTGAAGCCCCCCAAAATTAAGTCTGCCACTATTTCCACTGTTTCTCCATCTATTTGCCATGAAGTGATGGGACTGGATGCCATGATCTTAGTTTTCTGAATGTTGAGCTTTAAGCCAACTTTTTCACTCCCTTCTTTCACTTTCATCAAGAGACTCTTTAGTTCTTCTTCATTTTCTGCCATAAGGGTGGTGTCATCTGCATATCTGAGGTTATTGAATTTCTCCCAGCAATCTTGATTCCAGCTTGTGCTTCATCCAGCCCAGCATTTCTCATGATGTACTGTGCATATAAGTTAAATAGGCATGGTGACAATATACAGCCTTGACGTACTCATTTTCCTATTTGGAACCAGTCTGTTGTTCCATGTCCAGTTCTAACTGTTGCTTCCTGACCTGCGTACAGATTTCTCAAGAGGCAGGTGAGGTGGTCTGGTATTTCCATCTCTTTCAGAATTTTCCACAGTTTATTGTGATCCACACGGTCAAAGGCTTTGGCATAGTCAATAAAGCAGAAATAGATGTTTTTCTGGAACTCTCTTGCTTTTTCAATAATGCAACAGATGTTGGCAATTTGATCTCTGGTTCCTCTGCCTTTTCTAAAACCAGCCTGAACATCTGGAAATTTCATGGTTCACTTATTTTTGAAGCCTGGCTTGGAGAATTTTGAGCATTACTTTGCTAGTGTGTGAGATGAGTGCAATTGTGCAGTAGTTTGAGCATTCTTTGGCATTGCCTTTCTTAGGGATTGGAATGAAAACTGACCATTTCCAGTCCTGTGGCACCTGCTGAGTTTTCCAAATTTGCTGGCGTATTGAATGCGGCACTTTCACAGCATCATCTTTCAGGATTTGAAATAGCTCAACTGGAATTCCATCACCTCCACTAGCTTTGTTCATAGTGATACTTCCTAAGGCCCACTTGACTTCACATGCCGGAAATGTGAAGTCACACTGTGGCTCTAGGTGAGTGATCACACCATTGTGATTATCTGGGTCATGAAGATCTTTTTTGTACAGTTCTTCTGTGTATTCTTGCCACCTCTTCTTAATATCTTCTGCTTCTGTTAGGTCTATACCATTTATGTCCTTTATGGAGCCCATCTTTTTTTTTCTTCATTTATTTTTATTAGTTGGAGGCTAATTACTTTACAATATTGTAGTGGTTTTTGTCATACATTGACATGAATCAGCCATGGATTTACATGTATTCCCCATCCCGATCCCCCTCCCACCTCCCTCTCCACCCGATTCCTCTGGGTCTTCCCAGTGCACCAGGCCTGAGCACTTGTCTCATGCATCCAGCCTGGGCTGGTGATCTGTTTCACCCTAGATAATATACATGTTTCGATGCTGTTCTCTCAAAATATCCCACCCTTGCCTTCTCCCACAGAGTCCAAAATTCTGTTCTGTACATCTGTGTCTCTTTGTCTGTTTTGCATATAGGGTTATTGTTACCATCTTTCTAAATTCCATATATATGCGTTAGTATACTGTATTGGTCTTTATCTTTCTGGCTTACTTCACTTTGTATAATGGGCTATTGAGCCCATCTTTGCATGAAATGTACCCTTGGTATCTCTGATTTTCTTGAGGAGATCTCTAGTCTTCCCCATTCTATTGTTTTCCTTTATTTTTTTGTACTGATCACTGAGGAAGGCTTTCTTATCTCTCCTTGCTATTCTTTGGAACTCTGTATTCAGATGCGTGTGTCTTTCCTTTTCTCCTTTGCTTTTGTTGTTTAGTAAAATTTGCTTTTAGAGTCCTTTGCCTACAAATGATTATTCTTGTCCCTCACCAAAACCTTAAAAAAGAGGAAGGCAGGGATCATTATTTTTATATGAAGAACTGAAGCCTCAGAAAAGTCAAGTAACAAAGGACAAGTCACACAGCTAACATGTGGCAGGATCAAGGCTAAAACCTGTGTCTTTTGATTCTAAATTCTTTGGCTTTTCACTTCCTATCTTCATAAGTGAAGGAAAATATTTCTGAACATAAAGGGAATTTGGGATGGAGCTGAGCTCAGTTCAGCCTGTGCTTTCAGTATGCTGACAGAGTCAAGGGCACTGAACTCCATCTTGGGGCTATAAAGGCCTATAGTGGATTCTGCTTCCAGAGAATCATGGTATTTAAGGGACAAAGCATGGGGCAGCTTCGTCAGTATGAAATAAATGCTCTGGAATCAGAGAGCAGTTGTGGTATTTGGGGCCCAGTATTATTATAGTATCATAAATTTGCTTTAAACTGTGCTTGTACTCAGATATTCAGTGGTTTCTGACTGTTAAAATATCACAAATTTCTTTTAAACTGAGCGAACCCTAACAGGTTAACTTACTCACATTAGCTGTGCTGTAAATGTGTTTGGGTTCAGTGGATACATCAGCTGTGTGGGAGGAATCAAGGATATAATTCAGTTGGGGAAATAAGACATAAGTGAATAAAATGTTAATACAGATTTTAAAATAGCTAGTCAAGCTAGAAGACATATCACAACTCAGTATATACTTATTTGCTTAATGAATTATGTAGACAGCATTTCTTGTAGAAATTCAGAGAAGAGAGCAATATAAAGTTCCTTGGCCAAGATTTTATAATTCTGTGTTGTCAGTGGAAAATATAGAATAGAGATCTCTTTACTCTCACCCATAATACTCTTTGCACTTGACTACACCACTCAGAATCCTTTTGGGTGCAAGTGGGAGAAATTTAATCAAAAGGGGCTTAAGTGCGTGCATACACACACACACACACACACAAACACACACTAGAGTTTTTTAGTTCACAGAAGTGAAAAGCCCAGTGAGTTGTGCTTCCACATGGAAATGATTGGCTCCACTTCACAGGAGGCCTTAGTATCAGGAATCCAAAAGTCTTCATTCTACTACTTTTTCTGCTGGTTTCTTTCTCAGGCAGACTGTCTCTGAGGTGATGGCAGATACAAGCCTATCTCCTACTACCTTAACCTCAGCTGCAGGGGTGTGTGTGTTTAGTTGCTAAGTTGTGTCCAACTCTTTGTGACCCCATGGACTGCAGGCCACCAGGCTCCTCTGTCCATGGAATTTTTCAGGCAAGACTCCTGGAGTGGGTTGCCATGGAATCTTCCTGACCCAGAGATCGAACCTACCACTGTGCCACCTGGGAAGCTTTTTCAGTATTTCCACTAGAGTTCTAGGGCTTCTCTGGTGGCTAGCTGGTAAAGAATCTGCATGCAATGCAGGAGACCTAGGTTCGATCTCTGGGCTGGGAAGATTCCTTGGAGAAGGGAATGGCTACCCACTTCAGTATTCTTGCCTAGATAATTCCATGGATAGAGGAACTGGGCAGGCTACAATGCATGGGGTCACAAAAAGTTGGACATGATTGAGTGACTAACGCATACACAAAGTTCTGAGGTTGGCTCTCATTGCCAGTGTCTGAGTTATCTGCCTACTCAAACCTTATGGAAGCATGTTGTCATAAAAGAAAACCAGATGTCTTTCCTGAGAGAGGAAGATTCTGAAATGTCAAAATTAACATCTGTATATTGTAACACATATGTAATACTTGGGACACTTAAAAAAATTAAGAAGAACCTGAGTCTTTGTATATTTACCCTCAGTAATTTCAGGGGCTCTTTATTTCTTTGTGTAGATGCAGATTTAGTATCATTTTTCTTCTGTTTGAAGGACTTTTTAGAATTTTTTTTTTTGTTTTGCCACTCAGAGTCTTTTTGAAGTCTTTATTTTGCCTTTTATTTTGAAAGATATTTTCTCTAGGTCTAGAATACTGTCAGCTTTTTATTCCAGCACTTTAAAAATATTTTTTCACTGTGAGATTTCACAGTGAGAAGTCTCCTAACATTCTTGTCTACATTCCTCTGTTCATAGTGTCTTTTTTTCCCCTCTATTAAAAAAAAAAAATCAGTAGACTACTTTCCCAGAGCAGTTTTAGTTTTTACAGAAAAATTGAGTAATAAGTATGAAGAGTTCCCAAATACTCTCCTCCAATCTTGTTTCTCCTGTTGTTCATCTTAGATTGGTGTGATACTTTTTTTATAATTGATGAAGCAATATTGACACATTATTGTTAACTAGTTAATAGTCTAATTAGGGTTCATTGTGTTGTTTCATTTCTGACCATCTCCAACTGGTTTTTAGCAATTTGATTATGATTTGTCTTAGTGTAGTTTCACCATATTTCTTGGACTTAGGATGTTTTCTACTTCTTGAATTGGTGGGTTTATAACTTGCATCAAATATGGAAAAGTTTGGCCATGATTTCTTCACATATTTTTCCTGCTCCCCTCTCTCCTTCAGGGTCATCAATTATATGTATTTTATGCTACCTCAAATTGTCCCACTGCTACTGGTGCTCCGTTCATCTTTGCCCAGTGATTATATTTCTCAGTGTTTCATTTTGAATTGCTTTCACTGTTTTCAAGCTCCCTACTCTTTTCTTCTTCACTGTCCAATTCTGTGATTAATCCCAACCAGTGTTAGTTTTTTTATTTTAGTGTAGTTTTCAGCTTCAAAATTTTCATTTGACTCTCTACTTATTGTGTTCATAATTTCTTCTAACTTCTTGAATATATGGAGTACAGTGATAGTCACTGTTTTAATGTCCTTGTTTACAAATTATCTATGTCTTCTATTATCTGTGTCATTTCTTATTCCATTTCAATTGATTGACTTTCCCCCTCATTACACACAGTATTTTTCTGCTTCTTGGCATGCCTGGACAGTTTTGATTGAATATCATACATCATGAATTTTATCTTGTTGCATGTTGGGTATAGAAATATTCTTGAGCATTGCTCTGAGTTGTGGTTAAACAGTTTGAAAACTGCTTGATCCTTTTAGGTCTTTGTTTTAAGCCTTTTTAGGTAGGACCTAAGTAATTTTTTTCTAGATTTAATTGTTCTTCCCCACTGAGCCAAAACCCTTCTGAGTGGTTTACTCAATGCCACATCAATTATAAGATTTTCTACTTCAGCTAGTTGGACCAGAGCTCTGTGTGAGTTCAAGGGAGTGTTACCTGACCAGTTTGAGTGATTCTTTCCATAGTTTGCTCACTTACCAGTTTTCAGCTGAAAACTCAAGTATGGCAGATCTCTAGAGTTCTCTCTTTTTAGTTCCCCTCTTTAATACTGTTTTGTGAGCTTCCATAGTGTGGCCCCCCTGGCCTCTTAGCTTTATCACCTCAAATCAGGGAGACCACCAGCCTTGCCTTGGTTCCCCTCCCCTAGACAATGGCTTCAAAACGTTCTCCGGGTAATCAGCTTAGACCATCATAGGACTTACTTGCTTATATCTCATCTCTTAGGAGTTGCTATTTTTTGTTGCCTTTGTTTAGTATCTTTCGTGTCATGGGTTATATCCAGGTTTTTAGTTGTTTCATGTGAGAGAGCAGACTTAGTATTTGTTTTTCTGTCTTGATCAGAGGCAGAGATCCCCTTAATGAACTCTTAATTTAAAATTGACCTCAATTTTTTTTTTAACTTAGTTTGATCTTTTGGAATTTTATTTCTTGTTTTCCAAGTTTTACATAGTCTCTGAAAGTGAAAGTGTTAGTCTCTCAGTCGTGTCCAACTCTTTGCGACCCCATGGACTATAGCCCACCAGGCTCCTCTGTCCATAGAATTTTCTAGGCAAGAATACTGAAGTGGGTTGCCATTCCCTTCTCCAGGGAATCTTCCCGACCCAGGGATTGAACCTGGGTCTCCTGCGTTGCAGGAGAATTCTTCACCATCTGAGCAACCTGGTATATAGTCTCTAAGGAATGTTAAAGTTTATCTTTGAGTGTGAGGAATGGTAGATTATCTATTTCAGGTTGAGAATGTTTATTTTTATTCCTAGTTTCTGAAGAGTTTTTTTTTAAATCGCAAAAATTCTTTAAAGTGTTTAAATTTATTTACTATTTTATACATCTATTGAGATGATTATATTAGCATGATTATTTATATGTTAGAAAATTTCTGAGTATTTAAACTTCTCTGACTTTTTATTTTCAGTGTATTTTTAAAAATACATTTAAATTTTATTTGCTGCTATTTAGGATGTTTATAACTAGGATCATCAGAGATTGAGTTACTATATAAATTACCTTCTTTGATTTCATAAATGATATGGGTTTTCTCTTCTAGAATAGCTTATATAAAAGAGCAAGTTACCTTCCTTTGAAGGCTAGAAAAAGTCATATAAATCCATCTGGACGTGATATGTCCCTTTTGAATTGTTTTTCTACATATTATTTTTTTTAGTGGCTATTGGTCTACATGTTTTCTATTTTTTCTTTTTAAAAAAATTTTAAATCTCTTTTTTCTCTTATGATTTTTAAATGCCCACTGTGTCTATAGTTATATTTGTCTGAATCAACCTTGTCAATGGTTTATCTTTAAAAGACAGTTTTTCATAATATCTTCTCTATTTTTTAGTGCTTTCTTTATATTTATATTTTTATTAATATTTGCTTTCCTTTTTTCTATTTCTTCTGTGTAGTTTGGTTTAATATATTGATCAATAATACCTTGAGTTGACATTTCTATCATATTAATTTTTTCATCTTTTTCTTGACTCATAATATATACTGTAAATTAATCCATAAATTTTCTTTAAGTACCACTTTAACTATATCCCACAAGTGTATGATATGTGATGTGTTCATTATTTTTTAGTTATTAATATTTTATCATTCCAATTAGAGTTTCTTTTTTTTTTTACCCATCAATTATTTAAAATTGTGGTTTCTGGTTTCCAGAAGCATTTTTATAATTAAAAAAAGTCTTGTTTTATTTCTAAATGCATGGAAATTAAAATGTGGTCTAACTGTATTTTTGAGGCTTCTTTTGTGGCCTGATACATGGCTGATTTTTATAACTCTTCCACATATGCTTGCAATTACTGTATATTCTTAGGTTGTTTTGCATTTCACCTCATGCTAGTTTAATGCCTCTTATGTATTATCTTCTGTGTGTTTGTGAGTGAGCTCATCTTCAGAAGGCATTGTTTTTTAATGTGTTGATGGATATAATCCTCTGTACCTTTGCTTATGGAAGTGTTCCTTAGAACAATTTTGTACTTGCCTCTTTTAGTACAAAACCTCTTGGATTTGCTTATTAATTTCTTGCTTTCAGATGTCTGTCCCGCATTGATATTATACTTCTGTAAGAGGTAAAGACTTGATGTTTTTATTTCTCACAGGATAATTTTTTTTCCATTCACAGCTCCAAACAAATAGTAAGCTTTCTTCCCACTTCTCTAAGTACAAACTATTAGATGGGATTTTACTAGCCCTCTTTTCAAAGAAAGGGCAGCATTTTTAAAAGAGTAATAGTCGAGGGAGGAGCCAAGATGGCAGAGGAGTAGGACGGGGAGACCACTTTCTCTCCTACAAATTCCTCAAAAGAATAACTGAATGCAGAGCATACCTCACAAAACAACTTCTGATCGCTAGCTGAGGTCATCAGGCGCCCAGAAAAGCAGACCATTGTCTTCGAAAGGAGGTAGGACAAAATATAAAAGATAAAAAGTGAGACAAAAGAGCTAAGGACGGAGACCCGTCCCGGGAAGGGAGTCTTAGGCGGCCTTGCTTGGGCTAGGGTCCGGGCCTGAGTGCCCTGAGGACAATCAGAGGGAGCTTCTGTGAGGTGCCAACTTGAACTGTGGGAGACCAAAAGAGAGAGAAAATTAACCGGCCGGAACACACTGCCGGCCGTTCGCAGAACAAAGGGACGGAGAAAGTCCCGAGAAGAGCTCGCAGGCTGCGGACCGGCCCAGCCCCGCCGGAGGCAGGAGGCAGGGGGGAGGGGAAGGTCGCGGTGAGACACAGGGCGCAGGCACCCGACCGGCGCGGGCGGGGACTGGGGCTGGGGACGCGGAGGGCGGAAGGCGCGCGCACCCGACTGGCGCCAGCGGAAACTGAGACTGGGTCCGCGGAAGGGAGTGAGTGCGCCACACCTGGGGATAGCGCGCCCATCAAGCCCCTCGCTGCCTGGACCGCTCTGACGGGGAAGGCACAGAGAGCAGGCGCAGCTTTTCCTTCCGCGCTTTTGTGTAACACCCGAGGGCTGGAACCTAGCGCAGCGCGGGGCGCGCTCCATATAGAACAGCCGGGAGCCTGAGCAGCAGAGACGGAGAAAGCAGCGTCAGCCCCTCCCGGCAGCGCCAGCCCGCCCCCGCAGGGCCAGCCCCTCCCCGCAGCGTCAGCCCCACCGCAGCGCCAGCCCATCCCCGCAGTGTCAGCCCCTCCCAGCAGCGCAACGGAACTAGCTACCTGAATAAGAGTCCACCTCCGCCCGCCTGTGTCAGGGCGGAAATGAGGCTCTGAAGAGACTGGCAAACAGAAGCCAAATAAACAAAGGGAACCGCTTCAGAAGGGACTGGTGCAACAGATTAAAATCCCTGTAGAAAACACCGACTTCACCGGAAGGGCCCTGTAGATATCGAGAAGTGTAAGCTGGAACGAGGAGCTATCTGAAACTGAGCCGAACCCACACTGACCGCAACAGCTCCAGAGAAACTCCTAGATATATTTTTACTTTGTTTTTTTCTAAGTAAGGAAAAAAGAAAAAAATTTTTTTTTCTGTTTATATTTTTTCTTTTTTATTTTTTCTCTTTTATTTTCCTTTAAAATTCCCTATTACTCCCCCATTACTCCTTAACTTTCATTTTCATAGATTTTTACGATTTTTTTAATTAGGGGAAAAAAATTTTTTTTTTCTTTCTTTCTTTTTCTTTTTTTTTTCTTTTTTCTTCTTTTTTTTCTTTCCGTTTTCTCTTTTATTTTCTATTTTTCTTTTTCTCTTATTTCTTTGAAAGTCCTCTAGTACTCCTCTACTACTCTTCATTTTCATTTTCACTACACTATAACCGTACAAAAAAAAAAAAAGAGAAGCCCTATCTTTAAACCGAAGATTATTCTCTCCCAATCTTGACTCTCTGTTTTCTACCCCAGAACACCTCTATGTCCTCCTTTCCCCTCTCTTCCCAATCCAATTCTGTGAATCTTTGTAGGTGACTGGGCTACGGAGAACACTCTGGGAAGAGACAGCTGCGTAGATCTGTCTCTCTCCTCTTGAGTCCCCCTTTTTCTCCTCCTGCTCATCTCTATCTCCCTCCTCCCTCTCCTCTTCTTCATGTAACTCTGTGAACCTCTCTGGGTGTCCCTAACGGGGGAGAATCTTTTTGCCATTAACCTAGAAGTTTTATTATCAATGCTGTATAGTTGGAGAAGTCCTGAGACTACAGGAAGAATAAAACTGAAATCCAGAGGCAGGAAACTTAAGCCCAAAACCTGAGAACACCAGAAAACTCCTGACTACATGGAACTTTAAGTAATAAGTGACCGTCCAAAAGCCCCCATACCTACACTGAAACCAACCACCACCCAAGAGCCAATAAGTTTTAGAGCAAGACATACCACGCAAATTCTCCAGCAACACAGGAACATAGCCCCGAATGTCAACATACAGGCTGCCCAGGTCACACCTAACACATAGACCCATCTCAAAACTCATTACTGGGCACTCCATTGCTCTCCAAAAAGAAGAAATCAAGTTCCACGCACCAGTACACTGACGCAAGCTTCCCTAACCGGGAAACCTTGACAAGCCAATCGTCTAACCCCACCCACTGGGTAAATCCTCCACAATAAAAAGGAACCACAGACCTCCAGAATACAGAAAGTCCACTCCAGATACAGCAATCTAAACAAGATGAAAAGGCAAAGAAATACCCAACAGGTAAAGGAACATGAAAAATGCCCACCAAGTCAAACAAAAGAGGAGGAGATAGGGAATCTACCTGAAAAAGAATTTAGAATAATGATAATAAAAATGATCCAAAGTCTTGAAAACAAAATGGAGTTACAGATAAATAGCCTGGAGACAAAGATTGAAAAGATACAAGAATTGTTTAATAAAGACCTAGAAGAAATAAAAAAGAGTCAATTAAAAATGAACAATGCAATGAATGAGATCAAAAACACTTAGGAGGGAACCAAGAGTAGAATAACGGAGGCAGAAGATAGGATAAGTGAGGTAGAAGATAAAATGGTGGAAATAAATGAAGCAGAGAGGAAAAAAGAAAAAAGGATCAAAAGAAATGAGGACAATCTCAGGGACCTCTGGGACACTGTGAAACGCCCCAACATTCAAATCATAGGAGTTCCAGAAGAAGAAGACAAAAAGAAAGGCCATGAGAAAATACTCGAGGAGATAATAGCTGAAAACTTCCCTAAAATGGGGAAGGAAATAGCCACTCAAGTCCAAGAAGCCCAGAGAGTCCCAAATAGGATAAACCCAAGGCGAAACACCCCAAGACACATATTAATCAAACTAACAAAGATCAAACACAAAGAACAAATATTAAAAGCAGCAAGGGAAAAACAACAAATAACACACAAAGGGATTCCCATAAGGATAACAGCTGACCTATCAATAGAAACCCTCCAGGCCAGAAGGGAATGGCAGGACGTCCTGAAAGTAATGAAAGAGAATAACCTACAACCTAGATTACTGTATCCAGCAAGGATCTCATTCAGATATGAAGGAGAACTCAAAAGCTTTACAGATAAGCAAAAGCTGAGAGAATTCAGCACCACCAAACCAGCTCTTCAACAATGCTAAAGGATCTTCTCTAGACAGGAAATGCAGAAAGGTTGTATAAACGTGAACCCAAAACAACAAAGTAAATGGCAACGGGACCACACCTATCAATAATTACCTTAAATGTAAATGGGTTGAATGCCCCAACCAAAAGACAAAGATTGGCTGAACGGATACAAAAACAAGACCCCCATGTATGCTGTCTACAAGAGACCCACCTCAAAACAAGAGACACATACAGACTAAAAGTGAAGGGCTGGAAAAAAATATTTCATGCAAATGGAGACCAAAAGAAAGCAGGAGTCGCAATACTCATATCAGATAAAATAGACTTTCAAATAAAAGCTGTGAAAAGAGACAAAGAAGGACACTACATAATGATCAAAGGATCAATCCAAGAAGAAGATATAACAATTATAAATATATATGCACCCAACATAGGAGCACCGCAATATGTACGCCAAACACTAACGAGTATGAAAGAGGAAATTAATAGTAACACAATAATAGTGGGAGACTTTAATACCCCACTCACAACTATGGATAGATCAACTAAACAGAAAATTAACAAGGAAACACAAACCTTAAATGACACAATGGACCAGCTAGACCTAATTGATATCTATAGGACATTTCACCCCAAAACAATCAACTTCACCTTTTTCTCAAGTGCACACGGAACCTTCTCCAGAATAGATCACATCCTGGGCCATAAATCTGGTCTTGGAAAATTCAAAAAAATTGAAATAATTCCAGTCATCTTTTCTGACCACAGCTGCCGTAAAGATTAGATTCAATCTACAGGGAAAACTAATTGTTTAAAAATTCAAACACCTGGAGCTACAATAACATGCATCTGAATTTAACCAACAAATCATAGAAGAATCAAAAAGAATTCAAAATATGTATAGAAATGAATGAAAATGAAAAACACACAACCCAAAACCTATGGGACACTGTAAAAGCAGTGCTAAGGGGAAGGTTCATAGCATTACAGGCTTACCTCAAGAAACAAGAAAAAAAGCAAATAAATAACCTAACTCTACACCTAAAGCAATTAGAGAAGGAAGAAATGAAGAACCCCAGAGTTAGCAGAAGGAAAGAAATCTTAAAAATCAGGGCAGAAATAAATGCAAAAGAAACTAAAGAGACCATAGCAAAAATCAACAAAGCTAAAAGCTGGTTTTTTGAAAAATAAACAAAATTGACAAACCATTAGCAAGACTCGTTAAGAAACAAAGGAGGAAGAACCAAATTACAAAATTAGATAATGAAAAATGGAGAGATTCACAACAGACAACACTGAATAAAAGGATCATAAGAGGACTACTCCAGCAGCTCTATGCCATAAAATGGACAAACTTTGGATTGAAATGGCACAAATTTCTTAGAAAAACGACTATAACACTTTCCAAAACTGAGACCAGGAAGAAATAGAAGATCTTAACAGACTCCCATCACAGGGCAAGAAATCGAAACTGGTAATCAGAAATCTTCCAGCAAATAAAAGCTCAGGACCAGATGGCTTCACAGCTGAATTCTACCAAAAATTTAGAGAAGAGCTAACACCTATCTTACTCAAACTCTTCCAGAAATTGCAGAAGAAGGTAAACTTCCAAACTCATTCTATGAGGCCACCATCACCCTAATTCCAAAACCAGACAAAGATGCCACAAAAAAGAAAACTACAGGCCAATATCACTGATGAACATAGATGCAAAAATCCTTAACAAAATTCTAGCAAACAGAATCCAACAACATATTAAAAAAATCATACACCACGACCAAGTGGGCTTTATCCCAGGAATGCAGGGATTCTTCAATATCCACAAATCAATCAATGTAATACACCACATTAACAAATTGAAAAGATAAAAATCTCCATATGATTATCTCAATAGATGCAGAGCAAAAGCCTTTGAACAAAATTCAAACACTCATTTATGATTAAAACTTCCAAAAAAGCCAGGAATGAGGATTATAACATCTCAGCTCTCCACCACATTAATAAAAAGCTAATATGACAAACCCACAAGGCAAGCATCACCCTCAATGGGTGAAAAATTGAAAGCATTTCCCCTGAAATCAGGAACAAGACAAGGGTGCCCACTCTCACCACTACTATTCAACATAGTGTTGGTAGTTTTGGCCACAGCAATCAGAGCAGAAAAAGAAGTAAAAGGAATCCAGATAGGAAAAGAAGAAGTGAAACTCTCACTGTTGGCAGATGACATGATCCTCTACATAGAAAACCCTAAAGACTCTACCAGAAAATTACTAGAGCTAATCAATGAATATAGTAAAGTTGCAGGATATAAAATTAACACAGAGAAATCCCTTGCATTCCTA